>NW_007249728.1:780373-840642 GCF_000164805.1 Carlito syrichta | reverse complement strand
AGGAGGGGAGCAGGGGAAAGACGCGAACCAAGAAGAGAGGGTACTGGGTGAGTTGGTGCAGGGACTCTGAGCAAGCCTGATGAGCTCCAGTAGGTTAACTGGAACCACACTCTTGCTTCTCGCAATCCTTGCTTTCCTCCTCCCCGCGCTGGCCCCACCCTTTATTTACTGCCCGCCCCCAACCCCACTGATCAAGAAACACACGCGCGCGCGCGCACACACACACACAAACACGCGCGCTCATTCTCCCTCTCCCTCAACTTTGCGCTCTGCTGCTGGGAAGTCGCTTGAGTGTGGCATTCTCAAGACAGATCAAATGTAAACGACCGGTCCGAGCAGAGGCAGCCTCTGCCATCCGCCGGGTGGCCGGGAAGGCTCCTTGGTATTGTACCCTGTGCGGCCAGTGAGGAGGTCTTACAGACCGCCAGCTAGGACTTGTCCCAGCATTTGATGGAAGATGGTCTCCTTGCGCGGCAATATTTCAGAGAATATCGGAGGTTCTGTTTTAACTCTGATAAGGATAAAGACAAGAGAAGGAGCAGGAGGAGGAGAGTGAGAAATTTTCAGTACTCTAAGATTCTAGTGGCTTCCTTCCTATTTGGACCCGAGATAATGTCTTGTAAATTGCTTCCATTCACACACGCAGAAAAAAAGAGGCAGCCTCCAGCGCCGCTGCTTTTCTTGATTTCTTTTAACTGTCACGTTTGGACACTGGACGATAGGCTATTTTAACAATGTAGGTTTGGAGACTATTTCTCCGTAGAAGGACAAGGACACTTCCCTGGGGAAATCAGCATTTGATCATGTTGGCTTAATTTCCTTCGAGTTTTGTGGGGAATGTTCTATTAAATGTTTGCTGGTTCTGTATTAACATCTCATGGAGATTTTTTTTTCTAAGTATGAATTTTGGAGAACTGACCTAAACTGGGTCAATCCATATTTTTTAAAAAACGTCCACAGTTATATGGGCCTAGAATGGGAAACGATTCAAAAAGAAATTTAATGTGTCTTAACGTGTATTCATTCATTCAACAAATACCCACTGGAGTATCTTGTATGTGGTGACTGACACTATACTTTTCACTGAAGACCCTGTAGTGAGAAAAATGCACCATCCATCCTCCAAGGGAGGTTAGAACCCACTGCTGAAAGCTAGTCAGTTTACACCTCAAAGTAGTGTGCCCACTTCGGGGCACTTTGCGATGAGAGTTGACAAAACAGAACATACTTGCACATAAGAAGAATTGATATAAATTTAGGAGTGCATTTTGGGTGGAAAGTTTGAAGAAACCAAGAAGAACTAAGGATATATGCTGGTTATCTTCAGAAATTTGAAGAGCTCTTGTGTTAAAACAAAGTAGACTTACTCACTGTTAATTACATGAGAATAAGAAAAATAAGAATGTTGGGTGAAAGTTGTAGAAGAGTGAATTTCACTTCATTTAGGGGAGAGTTTCTAAGACCAGAGAGTGTCAAACACTGGCATGACCTGCTTCAGAAATAGTCATACTTTTTATTCACTCATTTGTTTGTCTATTCAATTTATGCATATTTATTGGGAGCAACTGTGTGTAAGGCATTATGTTAAGCCCTGGAGACACAGCAGGGATATAGTTGCTGCTACTATAAAACTCACAGGCATCAAAGAAGGTGATGAATTTCACAAAATGGTACCATGAATGTAAAGAAAAGAAGGAATCTGACCTAAATTAGGAGTTTGGGAAGGCCTTGTTGAGGAAGTGATGCCTCAAAACTCAAAGAATGGGTAGTTTATAATTGACTGATAAGTATTTCTTTAAAAGTAAGAATAAATGTTAAAAACAGAGAGGGTTTACTTTTAAACCTACAGATTTGTGTTAAACATATTAGTCATCTATTTTTTTCTTGGTACAATCAGGACCAATCCATAGTTGATATTTCATGCCTAGAGACTGAAGATCCAAGATCTAGAATTAAGTTAGCTCTTAAATGGTTTAAATCCTGATTTTACCAATCTCTGGGTTTTTAGCCTTGGTTAAATTACTTTATGTCTCTGTAGTAGGTTGCTAGTGGTTACCTGTATCTAATCTTCTCCTTCTCTGGCACATGAAAACCTATACCTTTTCTGTTAAGGAGAAGCATGTGACAATTTTTGGCCAATGAAATGTGAGTGGAAATGTACCCCTTTCAGGTGAAAAGAAAGGTAGTGAACAGATCCTGCATCACCATCCAAGTTGCTCTTTTCCTGCCAGAGTAGCTCTGAAAGCCACAAGTTCTAAAAGCTGAGATGGAAGCAGCCTGGATCCCCAAGTTACCTTAGTAAAAAAGTTGCTCTGAATAGTTAGCAGATTAGCAACACACTGGTGACAAATCAGTCCCAACTCAAATTTAAATGTTAATCGACTACAATATTGAGATGCTTGTTACTGCAGGATGACCTATTCTAAACTGACTAATAAACTTTCTAGGACTTCATACCCTCATCTGTAAAATGAAAAGAATAATAACACTTTAGGGCCCTTGGAGGATTATATGAGCTAAAGCATATGAAATATGTCCCAAAACCCTTGTTACTCAGTGTGTGTTAGCTTGTGGCCATTGCTTTTCTGGTTAAATGAATCCATGCATACATTTTTACTTTCAATATGCCCCCAATTTCAGGCAGTAAAATAGTTTGTTTGGTGGAAAGGAAATTAAAATACTGATGCAATTAGCAATATAGTCCATTTGGTCCAATACTATTTAAGGAATTTCACTACTTTTTAACCTGTGTTACATTTGGTCTGAGTAAACAGTTCATTTTGGTAGTTAGGAATATTAGAGAGATTGCATTTCCTAAAGCAAGTTTCTTGAAGAATAAATGGCACACATAAGTTACTTTACTGTGTCCTCTGTAAAATTCTGTAAAGCTTGAAAATGAAATTTATTTCCTTGTTAAAATGCTTCCCTCCATTGCCCATGGACACAGGCTCATGGTGTTGGGTTACTCATGAGTGATCAGCAGCTGCTGCTGATTTGTTTTGTGCTTTTTAGAAGGTCTGTATTTTGTGCCTCTATGCATCCAGTTATTTATTTATTTATTTTGCCCCAAATGACTCTGGTAATCACTCTGGAGTCACAGGATTTTATAGTGCCCTCTTAAGAATAAAAATGTCTAATTGAATACACGTGGTCTTTTTTTCCAATCCCCAAATCTTAAGCTTAAATTGATGCATTGTGGTTAATAATAAAGCAGTACAATAACAGGCAGCATTGTGCTTTCTGTGAGAGCTGATGGCATTACTTAGATACTAATCCATACAAAATTACTAATTTTTAAAAGACCACTAGACATAAGGAAAAAAAGCTTAGAGTAAACTAAGGAATCTAAATGTTATTCTGTGTTTTTTGTTGTGAATATATTTGAGCATACTTATAATGTTACCCAGAGCATTGAAATCAAAAGATCAAGTGGTTTTGACAGGCTGATGGGAATGTGTGGCTTGATTTAGGACCAAAATCCTCAGTTCTTGGCTACTTCATAACTTCATACTTTTTTCACCAGGTGATGTCACATATTTCTATGACATTAAATATTACCTTTAAGCCAATGATCCTCAAATTTTGTCTTTTGCTCAGATCTTGCCTCTGAGCTCCAGATTCATATAGCCAACTCTAATTACCATTTCTAAGTGAGTCAACATCTCAAACTCTTGATTCCATACTATATCATTGACCCCACACTGGATCCTTTTCCACATTTTCTCATTTTAATATGAGAACCACCTTCTTTCCACCTATTAAAACTGGAAACTCAGGAGGTCATCCTTGATTTTTCTCTTACTTCTTTCCCATGCCTATATCAGTTTATTTTCATATACTAATTGTTTTACTTCTGTGTCTTTAATCTATTTTTTTTTTTACAGCTCTTCTGATATCATACAACCCTGGGATTTCTCAACCTAAAAGCTTTTGCTATCTTGAGATAGCAAATTATTTTTGATGGAGACAGTCCTATTCATTGCAGGATGTTTAGCAACTTCCTTGGACTCTGTCCACTAGATGTCAGTAATACCTTCCTCCCAAGGTGTGACAACCAAAAATGTCTGCAGACATTGTCAAATGTCTTTTGATAAACAAAATCTCCTCTGAGAGAGAGCTACTGCACCAGTCCAATCCGCCATGATCTTCCATCTGGTCTATAATAGACTCTTAAGTGCAATCCTCCCCCCATCTAATCTGTCTGTTTGATCTAAATTAACTCCTCCCCTTAATTTCCTTCACAATGCCCTGCTTAGTTTTCTTGTGGTCATTAATGACTCTCTAACTGTTTCATTTATTATTAATTCAATGATGGTGGGCTTTTTAATTTCTCTGCTTACCTAAAACCTCAATGCCTAGCTAGCTCCCTTGCCTGGTGCTTAGGGAAAGCTTAATTACTACTCATTGAATTAATAAATGGATAAATAAATTATGCTTGCACATAAGGCATGCAACCTATAATTTATAGCTTCAAACTTGTAAGATTGAGCTGAATAATGAACCCAATTTCTCTTTTGATTTCATTCCTAGCACTTACATTGATCAACTCAATATTTAGTGTTACACTCAGTACATGCCTAGCAAAACTAGAGTATAATCTTATTTGTGCTTCTTCAAATTCAGCAAAATGCTATATGGAGTAGGAGTTTCTCTTAACATTTTATTTTCAACCACATGGCTATCATTATGCACACCTTAACAATTTTGCTGTAATTTCCATACTAAAACTGGCCTATTTGCCAAAACACTATGGAAAGCAGCTATAGTGAAATCTTTGAAAGAAAAAAAAATCTGTCGTGTTTATTCATCCCTTTACTTTCTATTATAACAATCTGAGACTGCAAAGAAATTCAGTCACATGGAAGGTCTGAATCTAGTTGGTATTTAGATATTTCCATATGTAAGTGAAGTTCATCCCAGGTTAAAAAAGAACAGTCCCAGGCTGGACACTCAGGATGTTAGGAGACCTGGGTCCTAACCCTAGGCTGACTACTAGTCAAACTTGCTGCTCTTAGATAAATCCTATCACCTCCGTAAGCCTTAATAGCCTTAACCACAGCGTAAAGGTTGGACTAATATGCTCCATTTCCCCTTCCAGACCTAAGAGTCCATATAAATTATAGACATTGTATTTTTAAAGGATTCTTATTTTTGTTCTCTTTTGTTTATAAACAGGACAGACTTTTACTTAGGATTATGAGCATCTATTATTGACCTATATATGCCAGGCACTGTTCTTCATGTTTTTATGTGTATTAACTTAATACTTTCCGCAACTTTGGGATGTAAGTTCAACTATCAGGCAAATATCACAGCTGAGGAAACTGAGGTACAGAGCGGCAAAGCAACCTGTCAGCAATGACACAGCTAAGTGACAGAGCCAGAATTTGAATTGAGACACTCTGGCTCTACAGCTCCCACTTTTTTTTTTTAATTGAGATGAAATTCACCAAGCAGACAATTAATCATTTAAAACTCAAACAATTTAATTGCATTTAGCACATTTACAAAGTGACATAACCACCAACGCTAACTGGTTCTAGTGTGGCTGGAACGTCATGAGTGAGGTGGGAGTGGTGAAGCTGAAATCAGAGAGATTGTGGGTGCTTGGATCAGCTAAGAACTTGTGGGCTGTTGTAAGGACTGACTTTTCTTGTGGGTGAAATGGAGAGTCAAAAAGGTTTTGAATAGAAGAGTGACAAGGTGAGTCTTATGTTTTGTTTTGTCTCATGACTTGTTTCAGGGACTATATTAGGTACCAGAGACCCAGTGAATAGTTATGGCTTGAACTCTCATAGAACCTATAGTCAAGAAAATAGTTCCATAAATAAATATGCAATTATAAATTACATTGATGAAAATAATGCCCAACATTTAAAATTTTTTAAAGTGCAAAGTTACAAATTCTAAGTGTAGAGCTCAAAGATGAGTTATCACAAAGTGAACACCATCATGTGAAATCAACCACCCTGACGGGAAATCAGAACAAACATCAAACTATCAGCACAACATCAGTGGTCCTTCCCAGCCACACCCTTTTCAAATGTAAGTAACATGTGAACTTCAACAACAGAGTTTGACAGTCTTGAAACTTTGTATATTTATAATACACATTGTTTTGTGCCTGGCTTCTTTCAAATGATAGCTAACATTACCAGGTCCTGACTTGTGCCAGGCACAATTTGTGGCAGTTTACATTTCAGAGTCACCCTGACCCTTTGAGATGGTTTGTAATATTAGTTCCCACATTTTACAAAAGTGGACATCAAGGCACAGAGACAGGATGTAGGTTTCATGAAGGAAAGCTAACAGGTGTGATATGAGACTTGAAAAGCAAAACTTGGTTTGGATTGGAAGTTTAGTAAAGACTACTCAGAGGAAGATAGCCTTTATACCCTGCCTTAAAGGGTAGTTGGAATTTACCACGAGAGGTAGGAGAGGATCATTCCAGGCAGAGAGAAAAGACTCTGTTTATAGGAAACTACCAATCATACAAATGGCCTGAAATAAGGCCTGTTTGGCTGCTGAGAGCTGGAGAGACTGTGGCACCAGATGAAATGGGATATGAGATATGTGAATGGGGTCAGATCCTTAGGGATCCTTACAAGTCCTCTTAAGAATTGAGAATTTATTTTAAGATGGATGCAAAACCTTGGAGCCTGGTACTATGATGCATTCATTTGTCATTATTTACCCACCCAGTCATATGCTTCATAAAGCAGAGTACATTACCAGTCTGGGCCACAACAAGGTCAGCCTCCTCTGTATTTGCATCTGGTGTTCCTTCCCCCACACCTTTCCAAAACTACTCCTTCTCACTTGGACCCAGCACTGTGAGTATTCTTTTTCTCACACTCTACATGATGAGGAATTATTCATGGTTGTATCTCATTACCCAGAGATTTTGGGGAATCCTCCTTGGGTCCATAGTGAAAAGTAAAAAATATGTCCACCCATTTTACTCCTCCTTAGCACTCAGTAGTTTTCCTTCTCAGCAATTATCACCAATTTGAACTATGATTCATTTTTTCAGTGTTTCTTTGTTTTTTTGTTTTCGTCTCCTCTTCTAGATCACGAGCACCAATAGAGCAGCGTTTGTGCATAGGATGTTGTAGCTCTGAGCACATTCAGAGTCACTCCTGACTCCTGATGCTTAATAGAAACTCAGTCAGTATTGGTAGACTGATTGGATTCGAATGTTTGGAGTGTCAAGGGCTCTATAAGGTATGACAAAGACATCTCAGTTCAGGAAGGGAGGTAAAAAATGGTGTATCTCCTGCCGTTAGCTCATGTAATCAATGTTTGATTAAAGCTGCTTTTGCATAGTGTTTTAATAATCATTGTTTTCAGCAATCTTATAAACTCAAATTATTTCAGTTTTGGAATGATTAAGTAAGTGCACAGAAGCCTTAAAGTTAGAGAGCTAGTAATTGCCTGTAAAAAGCTAAAATTGAAGCTCACAATCGTTATGACATCCTCATTTTTATTCAGCCCATCCTTCCTTATGGATTTTTAATTTGTCTCCTGACAACAAAATACATTAAACATCTTCATATTTAAATCATATAAATTAAACCAAATTTCTAATTATTTCATCGTGGTTTAATTTCTTTCCTCGTAATCTTATACAGGAAATGTCATCTGTTTTTTAATTATTATATTTTATTTATCAAAGCAATGCATGAATAACATATTAAAAGTTAGATAGTACTAAATAAAAACATAACAAAACAGCACCCTTTCTCCCTTTTCTCCAGCTCCTCTTTTCTAACTCTTTCAGCTATTTTGCCCAGTATATACCATCTTATATTTTTCATATTTCTCCATAATGTACATAAATAGTGTCTGTTGACTTCATCAGATTGAAGTATTGTATATTGATGTCTATCACGGTATATGAAATTTTACCCTTTAACACCTTTATCTCATTGGTTTTCCCTTCTCCTTCTTTTAATATACCATGTTTTAGGTTCAGTACCTGTTCAGGTGTGACGATGCACAGCTGTGCACTGCGGTGTGTTGTGATTATACGAGGAGGTCTCCCAAAACATTCCAAAATTTATTTATAAAAAGTTATGTATTTATTTTTACATGTTTAAACTTCCATCACCTTCAAATACTCTTCATTTGATGCCATACATCTATGGAGATGCTTTTACCACTGCTCAAAACAGTTTTTAGTTGATTTTGATGCCTTTTAGTGTTTCTGTTGTTTCCTATTTCACCTCTTCTGCATCAGCAAAACATTTCCCTTTAAGGACATTTTTCATCTGGGGAAAGAGCAAAAAAAGTCACTCAGGATTAGAGTAGATGAATAAGAAAGGTGGGGCCTGGGGGGTCACACCAATTTTGGTCAAAAACTCGTGAACACTCAGTGCACTGTGGCCAGGTGTGCTTGTAAACCATCCATCATGAAATGGGCAAACACGTTGAAAGAATCTACAAAAAAAATCGCTGAAATTAAACTCAGCCTCTTACGTTGATGCTATCTGGTACACTGATGCTGATGGGTTCCTAGAATACTTACATAGCAGGGTAAGCCTGTACTACAAGAGGCCTGCCCTCCAAAAGATAATTCTGTGGTTTTGGAGAATCCTCCTTGTATTTTCCTCTTTTATTTTTCCTAAAGTTAAATTTTGCCTTGCTTTTTCATTGTCTTGATTATTTTTTGTATCTTCCAATCATCTTTTTCAAAGTTTTCAATAGTCTCTGTATGACATTTTTACAATTTTTATTGCATCATTTCACCTCCTCGGAGACATTCTCCATGGAACCTCCGTTTTCCAGCTCTCTATACTGAGCTCTCCTGGTCTTCAGTGCATCTATCTGGCATTTTGGCATTTTATTATCTGTCAATCTAGCATATCTCTGTCTTTTTCCTAGGATAAATTCCCTATTTTCTGCATTTCATGTACTCATAGTTAGCAAATTATAAATTTCAGGGAAAAGTCCAAACCAATTCAAACTACCTACAGCCTCAATTATTTGCTAGTCCACATAGAACTCCCTAAAAACTATTATTCTCATGGCTATGACTTACTACAGACAAATAATACAGATTAAAATTAGCCAAATAAAGGAAACTTAAGTAGCGTCTGAAAAGTTTCCAGGTATGAAGCTTCCAATGTCCTTTCCCCAGGGAGTTAGAATGAGTTACCCTCTGAACAACATGTGACAGTATACATGGAATATCGCCAACCAGAAATATGTGAGCTCTGGTGTCCCGAGATCTAACTGGTGCTTCATTACATAGCTCTCATTGGTTGATGTGTTGATTGCCCACTTGTTTAAACTAAGTCTCTAGGTCAACTGATGCGGTTTGATTCAAAATCCCTACCCTAAGGGATTGGCAGTAGTGGGACATGTCAGGGAAGGTGGGGCACATGACCTCAATACGGGTGCCTGATACTAACCAAGGCAAAGAGAGGTCCAGTGGGAGGTCCCAAACTTCACCTGTACCTAAACCACTCATGTATGCAATCCTGACTTGTATCCCATAACTTAAAAAAAAAGTCCCGACCCTAAATCATATGGCTGACTTCTTAGCATGTCCAGTCTCTACCCTAAGACTACTGGGAGTGGCGAGCTATCACCCTAAATAAAGACACTCCTATTAAGTATGGCATAGACTACCTTCCAAAAGACAAGGGCAAAAGCCAGGCCTCTCTGAGTAAGGCCAAATTTTTGCTACTGGAATGTAGTCTTTGGTTTACTCTCTTGTTTTTGTAGAAGTGCTCAAGAAGCTCTTTTGTCAAAAAAGAAAAAGAACAATAGAGGGCCAGATGCGGTAGCTCAAGCTTGTAATTTTAGCACTTTGGGAGGCTGAGGCGAGGGGTTGGAGATCAGCCTGAGCAACTTGGTGAGGCCTCATCTCTACAATAAACGAAAAAATTAGCCGGGCATGGTAAGTCATGCCTGTAGTTCTGGCTACTTGGCAGGCTAAGGCGGAAGGATCACTGGAGACCAGCAGGTCGATGCTGAGGTGGCTATGAGCGTGCTACTGTACTCCAGCCTGGGTGGCAGAGTGAGACTCTGACTCAAAACAAATAAACAAACAAGCAAAAAATAATAAAGCATCAGAAGTGACGATAATGACAGCCCTTCACATGGCCATTTCTTGTGATAACTCAGCTTCAGTCAGGACTGGTGACCCTCTACACACATCAGAGATTTCCTCCTGGAATCTGCTCAACCATCACCTAGGAATTCTGCTTTCCTTTTCCCTGTATTTCACCTTAGGTGTTTTTTTCCTCCTTGAGTTTCTATCTCCTCCTTCTCTCTCTTGGTTTTGTTCTCCTCCTCATTCTTTGTCTCCTTCTTCTCCCCTTTCTCTTCCTCCTTTTTGTCGCTATATCCTCTGACTTTCTCTCTCTCTCTCTCTCTCTCTCTCTCTCCTCCTTTCCACATTTACCTGAGTAACTTTCTGAACTAAAGTGCTTACAAGATCTGTCTAAAATTCAGTTTATTTAAATGTTGTATCTATTGTATTAGTCTCTATCTTTGTCAACTTGTATAACTTTCCGGGAAATTTTCTCAACTTTACCGTTCAATTCTTTTATGATTTGCTCACTAATGCTACCATGCTTTTAACTTATGCATTATTTTTCCTCTGGATGCTTTTAATATTTTTATTTTGTTTTATAGATGCAATATCATTTTTAAAAATCTCTCTGATGATATTATTGAAAGACTATAATTACCCCACCATTTAGTTTCTTCCTTTTTGTTTTTTATTTTTATTTTAAAGATGTGGGGTACAATTCAGGGTTAAGTACATAAGTCATCATCACACAGGTGGAGTTTGGACCTTTCATTGGCCCTCACTTCACCTGGTTTGAGATCAGGTACCCTTATTAATGTTATGTGCCCCCTCTTCTCCTGGCAGTGGTCTGCTACTGCCAATCTCTTTCACCCAGGCTGGAGTGATAAATGTTCAGGGTCCACTTACAAGTGAAAACATGTGGTACACAGTTCTTTGTTTCTGTGATAGATCACTGAGTATTATAGACTCTAAATCTATCCAAGCTACTACAAAGTTCATAATTTTGTCCTCCTTTACGGCTGTGCAATATTCCATTGTGTGTATGTACCACTTTTAAAAATTCAGTCCACTTTTGATGAACAGCACGATTGGTTCCATGTTTTTGCTATTGTGAATAGTGCTGCAATAAACATGCGTACACGGGTATATTTTTTGCAGAATGATACGAGTTCCTCCAGTTATATTACCAGAATGGGGATTGCTGGGTCATATGAAAGCTCAATTTCTAGATCTTTTAGAAATCGCCACACAGTTTTCCAAAGAGGTTATACTAGTTTGCACTTCCACCAACAGTGTAGAAGTGTTCCCTTTTCTCTGCATCCTCTCCAGAATCTGTTGTTTTTTGTTATGGTCATCCTGATTGGAGTTAGGTGGTATTTCAGCGTGGTTTTGATCTGCATTTCTTTGATGATTAGTGAGGCTGAGCATTTTTTCATGTATCTGTTGGCTGATCATATGTCTTCTTTTGAAAAGTGTCTGTTCTCTGTGCATATCTTTTGCCCAGTTTTTAATAGAGCTGTTTGTTTTCTTTCTTTCAGCACATTTGCGTACCTTGTAAATCCTGGATGTTAGGCATTTGTCAGATATACAGTTGGCAAATATTTTTTCCCATTCTGGGACTGTCTTCACACATTCTTGATGGTTTCTTTTGCTTTGCAGAGGCTTTTCAGTTTGATGAGGTCCCATTTTTCTATCTAATCTGTTATCACATGGGTTTTTGTGGTATTCATTAGGAATTGGTTGCCTATTCCAATTTCTGTAAGGATGTTTTCTAAGATTCTTATAGCTTGAAGTTTTACATTTAGGTTCATTTAAGTTGATCTTTGTGTACGGTGATGGTTATGGGTCCTGTTTTATTCTTCTTCATGTATCAGCCAGTTTTCCTAGCACGATTAACTGAATAGGTTCTCCTCTCCCCAGTGGTTGTTGGTGGAGGCTTTGTTGAAGATGAGTTGGTTGAGAAATTGAGTCTTTGCTTCCAGAATCTCTATCCTGTTCCATTGGTCTATATGCCTGTTCTTGTATCAATACCATGATGTTTTGATTACTGTACCCTTATAATAAAGTTTAAAGTCCTGAAGTGTGATACCTCCTGCTTTGTTTCTTTTGTTGAGGATTATTTTGGCTATTCATGGTCATTTTTGTTTCCATATGAATTTCTGTATTGTCATTTACAGGTATGAGAAAAATGATGTTGGTAATTTAATGAACATTGTGTTGAATCTGTAAATTACCTTGGGCATGATGGACATCCTAACAATGTTGATTCTTCCAATCCATGAGCATAGAATATTTTTCCATTTGTCTGTGTCTTCTTTGATTTCTTTGAGCAGTGTTTTGTAGTTTTTGTTATTAAGTTCTTTCACTTCTCTGATTAGGAAGATGTCAGAGTATTTCATTTTTTATGTGATTGTGAATAGGATTATGGTTTTTAATTTGGTTCTCTGCCTGTTTGCTGTTGGTGTATAAAAATGTGACTATCTTTTGTGCATTGATTTTGTACCTTGAGACTTTGTCCAAGTCCTTTATCAGTGCAAGGAGGTTTTTGACAGATTATGTTGGCATAGAATTATACCAAGTTATAGAATCATATTGTCAGCAAAGAGGGATAGTTTAACTTCCTCTTTTCCTATTTGGACACCCCTGTTTTCCTTCTCTTGTCTGATTGCTCTGGCTAGCACTCCAACACTATGTTGAAAAGGAGGAGTGAGAGTGAGCAGCCTTGTCGTGTTCAGATTTTCAGGGAAAATGCTTCCAATTTCTGTCCATTTAGCAATATGTTGGCTGTGGATTTATCGTAGATGGCTCTTACAATTTTGTTCCCTCTATGCCTAGGTGTTCAAGGGTCTTTGTCAAGAAGAGATGTTGGATTTTGTTGAAAGCTTCTTCTGTATCTAATGATAGAATCATGTGGCTTTTGTTTTTACACCTGTTGGTGTATTTAGTTGCATTTATAGTCTTGCAGATGTTGAACAAGCTCTATAACCCGGGGATGAAGCCTACTTGGTCATAGTGGATGATTTCTGAGATGTGTTGTTGGATTCAATTTGCTAGAATCTTGTTGAAAATGTTTGCATCTATGCTTATTAGGCATATTGGCCTGTAGTTCTCTTTCGTTTTTGAATCTTTACCTGGTTTTGGTATCAGTTTGATGTTCATATCATAAAATGTTTTGGAGAGAGTCTGTCTTTCTCTACTGCCTGGAATACTTTTAATAGGATAGGTATCAGGTCTTCCTTGTATGTTTCGTAGAATTCTATTGGAAAGCCATCTGGTCCAGGGCTGTTTTTTTTTTTTGTAGGTAGTTTTCTTTTGGTTGAGTCTGTTTCCTGTGTTGTTACTGGTCTATTTAGAGTATCAATTTCTTCTTGTTTCAACCTTGGGAGGTTGTGTGATGTCAGAAAGTCCTCCATTTCAATTAGGTTTTTGAATTTTTTCCATATAGGTGGGCATAGTAATTTCTCTTAATCTTTTGTATTTCTTTGAGGTTAGTTGTGACTTGATCTTTTGCATTTTTTATTGTGTTTATTTGGACCTGTTCTCTCTTTTTCTTGGTCATTCTGGCTAGGGGTCCATAATCTTTTTTTTTTTGAGTTGGACTCACTCCATCACCCAGGCTGGAGTACAGCAGCATGTTCACAGCCACCCCAGTGTCAACCTGCTGGGCTCAGGCAATTCTTCCACCTCAGCCTGCCAAGTAGCTGGAACTACAGGCACGTGCTACCACACCCGGCTAACTTTTACATTTATTGTAGAGACGAGATCTCACCAAGTCACCCAGGCTGATCTCAAACCCTTGGGTTCAGGCAATCCTCTTGCCTTAGCCTCCCAAACTGCTGGGATTATAGGCTTGAGCCATCATCGATCTTTTTTATCCTTTCAAAGAACCAGGTTTTTGTTTTGTTGATTTTTTTCTATGATATTTTTGTCTTCTATGTCCTGTATTTGGTCTTTTACTTTGGTGATCTGTATTCTTCTGCTGATGTTAGGGTTTTGGGGGTTTTGCTTCTCCAGCTCTCTTAGGTGCTTTGTTAGGATGTTAACTCATGATCTTTCTATTTTCTTGATGTTTGTATGTAGAGTTATAAATTCCCCTTTTATTATTGATTTCATGGCATCCCAGAGGCTTTGGTAGGAAGTATCTTTGTTTTCATTTGTTTCCAGGAATATTTTAATTTCTGTTTTGATTTCTGTGTTGACCCAGGGGTTGTTCAGCATTATGCTGTTTAGTGTCCATGTCTTTGTGTGTTTGGGGGGTATCTTTTTGGTCACAATATTTATTTTTATTCCATTGTGGTCTGAGAAGGCGCATGACAGTATTTCAATCTTGTGAAATTTGTTTATGCTTGATTTATGCTGAGGATGTGGCTGATCTTGAAGTATGTTCCATGTGGTGATGAGTAAAATGTATGTTCTGTGATTGTTGGGTTAAGTGTTCTGTAGGTATCTATTAAGTCCATTTGGTCAAGCATTAAGTTGAGGTTCCAGATTTCCTTATTGATTTTTTTGTCTTGATGATCTATCTAGGGTTGTTAGTGGAGTATTTAAGTTTCCAGTTATGATAGTGGTAGAGTCAATGTCCTTGTTTAGTTAACTTAGTGGTTGTTTTATAAACCCTGGTGCTTCTGTGTTGGGTGCATATATGTTTAGGATGGATATTTCTTATTGATGGAGTGAGCTTTTTATCATTATGTGGTGTCCTTCTGTGGCTTTTAAAATTTTTGATAGCGTGAAGGTTGTTTTGTCTGATATTAAAATTGTGTTTCCTGCATTTTTTGGTTTTCCATTCACCTGAAAGTTCATTCTCCATCCTCTAACTTTAAGTCTGTGGGTGTCCTTTGTTGTGAAGTGTGTTTCTTGGATGCAACATATTGTTAGGTCATGGTCTTTTATATAGTTTGCCATTTTGTGTCTTTTCTGTGGTGAATTTAGTGCATTCATGTTCAGGTTGATTATTGAAATGTGAGAGTTTGTCCTTGTTATAAGGCTTTTATAAGACTGTTCTGTTTTCTAGTCTCTTGCTTTTAATATACATCTTTCCTGTGTATTTTGGACTCCAACTTTCATGGGGAAAACATTCTCAGTTATCCAATAACTCTTTGTTGTCCGTTTATGTTTAAGAAAGGTTAACTCAGATGTGGATTGTAAGATCTGAGTTCAAAAGGCAGAGCTTGGAGGTTCTAAGATTTGCTAAAGAGTGACCTGAAATGACATCAGGAAGTCTCTAATGTTAGTATATTTAAGAGCCAGATAATATGTTTAAGAGTTTTCTCTTGGACTGACAATATAATCAGCCCAAGGGAAGATTTTTCTGGTGTTCTTTCTTAAGAATAAAAATCTGATTTCCAGTGAATTGGGACGGTAGTGAAAGGAGAGAGCTGGTGAATGCCAACTTCAGGAGAATATAGTTCCATTTTTATGTGAGGTGATAGGGAAAGGAAGTTATCCAGTAGTGTTAAATGAATTGTTTTCTAAGGAGATTTTCCCACAATCCTTTTCACATTAGTTTTCCATTTCTTGCAGGTTCTAAGGTGCTCCAGGCTACTAGCTCTGAGCCATAAGAGTTTTCTACCCTGAAGATCAGTTGACTCTTGCCTTTGGACAGTACTGTTTTAAGATTTCACATTCTTCAGTTGACCACGTAAGTTTCCACTCCTCTGATTGTCTTTCTTCCCCAGTCCTTATATTTTGCAATGTTAGTGGAATTTCTGGGGAAAAGTGTTTAGTCCTTCACATTTCTCCAGAAGTACTTATTTTATAACTTTTAATGTAAGTTGCTGTAGCAAGTCTGGTGAAGTGGCTCGCACCTATATTTCCAGCTACCCTTGACTCTGAGGTAGGAGTATCGTTTGAGTCTAGGAGTTGGATACTAGAGTGAGCAACATACTGAGACTGCATTTTTAAAAATAAAAATTAATAAATTAGCCAGGAGTGGTGGCAGGAGAATCCCTTAAGCATTCACAGCTTCAGTGAGCTATGATCATGCCACTGCACTCCAGTCTGAGTGGCAGAGAGAGGCCTCGTCTCTTACAAAATAAATAAATACCATTGTAAATAAGTAAATAAATACTTTGCTGTAGCAAATGCTCCCCATGCCTCACCTATACTTTCTCAGCAGTCAACTCTATATGTGACAATGGTTTCCTGAAAACAGCTGGTACTTTCTGCCTAAAGATTCTTTCTTTTTCTCCTTCATTCCTTTCCTCTCTCCCTCCCTCCTTCCTTCTCCCTTTCTTCCTTTCTTTTTGATAAGAAATTTGTATTTAATACCCAAAAGTCAATGTCCATGGAAGTAGCACATTTACTGGGAGAACTGCAAGGTGTGTTCTATGTTTTCTCCTAACATTTCCCAAAGGTATTCAGTTTCAGTTGCCTGCAGTGGTAGCTTGCTTTTCAGTGTGGCTTTTATCAGTTTCCTCTCCTTCCCTGTCTCATAGCCTTTCTCCTTTACTAGTCTTTTCTGAAATCATGGGTCAAATGAACTAATAACACTCAAATCCTTGTCTTAGGGTTCATTTCTGAGGAGAATATAGAAATTTCTCAACCTTTCTATATCTTTTACCTACCATGTTTTTTAATTGGATTATAATGATTGGGTTATTAATCTTAATCTTTATGTCATGGTCACAGCAACATAGGTCACAGTTGTGAGAATCATATTTATTTGATAACCTGTTTCTTTATGAAAAGCTATTTCCTACTTTAGGAAGCTAATGCATAACCTTCTTTAGGAAGTAATGCACATTATAAGATAGCACCCTTGATTAGAGTGCTGAGTTTGCCCATGGTCAGTTTTAAAAGCATCTCCACTTTAATGTATTAATTGCCTTTGGATCCTCTGTAGCATAATAGCAAGGTGAACAGGATGATGTCACTCATTAAAAAAACACTAAATCCCAAGTGAGTGAAAACAGAAATGCATTTCTTCTTTGCAACTCAAATATTTGGGGCATATGAAATGATCTCTAAAAGCTTGCTATATAATGAGGAGAAAACAGATAAAAGCCAGTTAGAGGATTATTTATCCCAGGGAAAGGTAAACAATTTTTGTACTACAGTACAAATGATTGATCTGAAAATTCATTCAGGAACCCATGCCAGTTTATCAACTGACTCTCTGTTTATCTTTTAAAATCCTCAAAAAGACAACCCTCTGTAAAATACTACTACAAAGTACCTGTATTCTATAAAATTACTTAGACAAGCAACTGAAAATGTTAGTGTAATATTGATTTTTGTCATTGAATAGTTCTGCAATAATCAATAAGAACATTTTCCCCCTTGCAACAGTAGACATTATCAATGTTTTAACTCTGTATATATTTTTATTCTCTAACAACCATAATAAGCAATTTGAAATATTGAAGTTGTCTTCTCTCCAGTGGCCAATTCATTGCATTCTTTCTCTCTCTTTTTTTTATATTCTCAACATAAAAATAACTTTTTCTATTGTGTCCTGTAGACAACTGCCACAGACGTTTGGCATCATATGTTCCTATCTGGTACATGTCATGGAATAGTGAAGAATACCAAAATGTGGGCCAGGCATGATGGCTCACACCTATAATCCCAAGCACTTTGAGAGGCCAAGGTAGGAAGATTGCTTGAGGCCAGGAGTTTGAGACTAACCTGGGAAACATAGCAAGATCTCATCTCTACAAAAAAATTAAAAAAAATTAGCTGAACGTGTGGTGACACAATTGTAGTTCTAGCTACTCAGGAGGTGGTAGAAAGATCACCTGAGCCCAGGAGAGAAAGGCTGTGGTGAGTGGTGAGTTGTGATCAAGCCACTGTACTCCAGCCTGAGCATCAGAGTGAGATCCCGACTCTGTAAAAAAAAAAAAAAGTGTGTGTGTGTGTGTGTGTGTGTGTGTGTGTGTGTGTATGGCTTACAGAGTCTACAACAATGCCACAGAAAATTCTCCATGACATGTTGCCATGCTCCAGACAGCAGTAAAGATGGAAATATACCCAAAATGTTAGAGAAGGAGAATCTGAGTTCACACTATGACCCCACCTTTTTCTTTGGGAGTCACTTTGATAGTGTTACTTATATCTCTTCCTGTGGCTACAGAAGCAGGGCAGTTCCTCTTTACAGCATTATATAGCTATGTCAATATTAAGAATAAAATAATTGAATAAAATAGTAAAATAATTGACATAAAATGTAGAAACAAGTATTTGTAGTTTTACACTTCTGCCCAGCCCTACCACAGATAATATGCAATCTGAGATATAAAATCTGTGTCATATCATCATAAGCCTTAGCTATCATCCAGGACAAATTTTAAAATAAAATATGATCTTGTTACGTGGTATGACAGGAAACTATCACTGAGAACCTTCAATACTTTTGTTCTAAGTCACAAGGCATATTTGCTCTACTCATGTGTTAATTCAGCAACTCTACTGTGCTGGTTCTCAACTTAGAGTTTTATTGATCAATCCATTCACTTACCAAGTGTTTCTTTCATTCTGAACAAGATATGGTGACTCTCCTTCCCAGGGAATTAAGATGTATATGATTTTTTAAATCAACCAATTTAAAATCATAAATGACTTATTCAATCACACACATACTTTATTTATTTATTTATTTATTTGAGTTGGAGTCTCACTCTGTCACCCAGATTGGAGTGCAGTGGCCACTCCCGGCCACCGCAGCCTCGACCTGCTGGGCTCCGGCGATCCTTCCGCCTCAGTCTTCCAAGTAGCTGGAACTACAGGTGGGCGCTACCACACCCGGTTAATTTTTTGGTTTATTGTAGAGATGAGGTCTTGCCAAGTTGCCCTGGCAGGTCTCGAACCCTCGGGTGCAGGCAATCCACTCACCTAGGCCTCCCAAAGTGCAGGATTACAGGCTGAGCCACCGAGCCCAGCTACATACATTATTTATAGACAAAGTAGAATTCAAAAGAATAATTAATTTAGTCTTTGTATTTGTTCATAGCAGTATAATCCTGGTTTTCCATTTCATTTCTAAAACCACATTCTATCCTACAATTTCAGATATTCCTGTCTTATTCGTATTTGATTTTCAAGTCATATTCATCCTATACATATGGCCTTAGAAGGAAAGTTATAGCATGAAAATCCCTAAAAAGAAATTGCTGTTGTTTACCTACTATTATCCTCCATTTTTCTTCCTCACAAAAAAAAGACAGAAAATTAGAGAGAGAGAGTAAAAGAAAAAAAAAGAGACAAATATTCAGTAAAACGTACATACTATATATAAAACAATATGTTGAATTTAGGCTATATAAGTATAAGATGGAGGTTTCTTACTTAGTAGCAGCAATGTGTCGGCACAGGAGTTGGCAATGATAAAATTTCCAAAGTCACAAATACAGTATACAGTTAGTCACGAGTGGTGTTATTTGATTCAAGAAATAGACTTTATTTTGCCTTTCTTTCCCTTAACTACATTCAGATTTAGAAAGAAGAGTGGCAAGAGGCAGCAGGAAGACAGAACAAAAAGCTGACAGAATCATAGAAGTGTGCAAACGGCCATTTGAATTCATTGCACTTCTCAACCACAGAAATATTTTCAGGTGATTCTGTTTTTGACAAAACGTGGGAACCACAGGATCCACAACACTTACAAGCAAAATTCAACAGCTCTAATAATAGTTACAGAAGTGAAAGCCAATTTGAATAAAATAAGACATTGACTCAAGTCTTCTGAGAGATTTTTGAAAACAAAGTGTACAAAAGCTCATCTGCCTGTTGGGAAATCACATTCCTCTTTGCACTTTGATACTTTTTCTGTATTTCTTTGTTTCTGTGAGAAGTTTCCTGCAGCATTTCTTCTCTATCTGACAAAATGAAATGTGATATTTCTTTTCTGTTCTCTCTCTCTTTTCTCACCATAAAGTGGCTGAAAGGCTATTTCATGCTCTGGTTCTCAGCTGAGTATGTACTTTGTAGCCCACTTCCTTAGGACGGACACAGACAACATTAGTGGTGGGGTACAAGTGAACTCTGTTTCATGGAGTTTGGTGTCTTAGTGCCTATAATTTTTCTATTGATATGCCCAAAAGGTAGCAGATAAAAATATGACCTTAGTGTCTATTGGTCCATTCTTCAGGAAAATAAGCATAGCTTGGTTTGTATGGAATCAACATAAGCTCTTGTCTATCACTGCATTTTGTGTTTATATCATGGTTAAAGTTCATCAGTTGGTTCATGTTCATGTGATCAGGAACTTAGTAGATTATTTCTATGTTCTTTTTCAGAATGTATAAGATAGTTCCCCTCCCTGGGTACTGACAGGGGTCTAATATTTAAATTATGTTTTGTGCATACTATTTTTTCCAGAGCCAATTTAATATGCCCTTTGTTAAGTTGAAAATGATGATTTTTTAAAAGGGGGTACTTGTTTTTCAAGGGTGGAAAAAGAAGAGTGACAGCACAGTTCCAAACACCAAGAAACGTGGACTAAGGGAAAGAAGCCTGAATATGGAACGAAATGTCTTTGTTGTATGCCTTTGTACTTCTTGGGCAAATCAGTTCTGTTGTCATCCTGGGCCTCAAACTTTTCCACTGTTAAAAGAAGGAGTTGAGAACAACGTTATCTAAGACCCTTCTCTCTCTTTCTATCTATAGTCTTTAGGTTCATCTACCTTGCCTCTTTGCTCATTATCTTTATCTGCTTTTCAAAATCTGACCTGATCAAATTTGAGTTTTTAATAAGGTCATTATGGTTGCAATATGGAAAACAGATTGGAGTTGGGATGACAGAGGTAAGAGGCAGAGAGTTTTGAGTAAATTGATGGTTATATGACCTTGTTTTGTGAAAAAGCCTTATAGGTAAAGTGATCCCCAAATGCAGAAGGAACCAAATAACCAAAGAAGGCAGTCAAGTCGAACTTGATATTTTTGGGTGATTTTATCGGGGAATTTATGGACAGACGCATGGTCTTAGGACATTGCAAAACAGGTAGACCTCTGTGACGTTATCCTCTAGACCCAAATGTTATATTCTATAGGGAAGGAGTACATGTGAAACTGAAAATCTCAGAGGCATTCTAGGGACCAGAGTTAGCCTGAAGTCAACATGGCTGATTAGCTTCCAAGATGGAATCACGTTAGCCTCCACAGATCTCACGTGAGGATTAATAGAGGTGAATGGAGTCAGAAGAGATATATGGTGTTTACCTAACTGGTTTAGTGAGAGAAATATGTGGTATAAACCTATCTGGTTTGGTGAGTGAGGAGACAGGTGCTGTCAGGGACAATGCTCAGACTCTGGTGTAGGTCACCTGCTCATATCAATGTCCTTCACTGGAACACAACAGGACAATCAGCTTTAGGGAACAAGGATAAAAGTTTGATTTTGGGCTTGGTAAATTGAAATATCTTTGTGACACTGTCATCTGAATGTGGCTGGACACTTGACTTTTACCTAGTATATATCTAAAGCCTGTCTCATCATATGTCATGGCAGCTGGAAAGAAAATTCAAATCAAACAATCATTTAAAAAAGCAATTTAGGGTTTCTTTCTGGAAGGTACCTTGGAATGACAAAGGAAAGGAGTTACATTGCATATCATATACTAACATTTCCTTGAAATCATTCTTATATATAGTTATTGCTCTGAATCTCAGATCTCCATAACAATTTCTAATCACTTTCTTTTCTTCTCCTAAAAAAAAAAAATATATATATATATAAACACTGTGTGTGTGTGTGTGTGTGTGTGTGTGTGTGTGTGTGTACGTGTGCGCATGTGTTTTTTTTTTAAGAAATATGTACATCTGAGCTTTTTCTCCAATGGGTTAAGTGTAGTAGTAAGTATATATGTCTTATCTTAAATACCACCTGTAAGACATTTTAAGCATTTCAGTAAAGAATAACTTTCACTTATTTTAAAGTGCAAAAACCCTCTAAAAATTATATGGACATGGTTTAAGTATACCAAAATAGGACTGCTGCATAGAAAATGAGAAATTTCCCTTTAATTAAATGACAGCAGGAATTTAGGAAGGCAGAATTTAATGTAATTAAAATCGGAAAATCATTATTTAACAAGAGTCACGCTACATTTCTTGAAGAAAACACAATGAGGATTTTTAATTTTGGATGAATCAATAATTTTATTTTTATGTCTCCCCTGAGCCTGTTCTAATTAAAAGAGTAGGTAGATAAATTTGAGGAAGCATTCTAAACTTTCTTTGTCTCAACTGCAATCTTCTGCTTGAAAAATATGTTCACAATATTAAGTAAAATTTCAAAATGATTATATTTTAAAACTAATATAAATTTAAGGAACCTATAATATTGATCCAGGGATAAGAAATAGTACTTTAAAAATTGACATACCCATACCAATTTATTCTACATTCATTAAGGCTTTTCTGCTTATTGCCTTTTTAAAAACTTTAAATATATTTTTCATAATTGGAGAATGAATATACTAGCCATACAGAAAAATTGGAAACACATAAAAATAGAGAGGAAAATTACCCCAAAGCTTTTTACCTAAGAATAACCACTCTCGACATTTTCTTCTAGCTTTTTCCAGGTCAGACATTTTCCAGAAGATGGTCATCTGTCCAAAATGTTGTCTAGCATGATTTTACCACTTGCAATTTATCTGAAACATTTTTCATGTCAAACATTATTCCACAGAGTGATTTAATAACCACATGACATTATGTCATATGACTGTATCAACCTTTATTAAGCAATCTTAATACCTACCTACCACTTAGCATTTGGTTGTTTCTAATTTTTAGTATTATTATTTTTAATTGACAAGTCATAGTTATATTCATTTATGGGGTACAATGTGATGTTCCGAAATATGTGCAATACGGAATAATTAAACCAAGCTAATTAACATATCTATCACTCATTTGCCTATAATTTTTATGTTGAGACATTTGAAATTTGCTCTCATAGTTATTTTGAAATTACAATACATTATTATTGGCTACAGTCGCCTTATTGTGCAATAGATCTCAAAATTTATTCTTCTTGTCTGTCTGAAACTTTATACTCTTTGCTTAACAATGCTTATTGACTTTTTTATTAAAGAAGAAAAGTTTACCACGATCATATTCTGAACCTACGTGGTGAATTTAAATTGTAAATTGTGCATTGCAGTTGCATGTCAGGTTTTCCAGCTTTGATTCTTCTAATTGAGCATAAACTTAAGATTAAGGTGCTCAGTTTATTAAGCAGAGAAAACAGACATAAAACAGTTGTTCTACACTCTGTCTGAAAGAAAAAAAATGCTATAAAATAAATTATATTGTATTGCATATTAAATAAGAAAAAAACATGCTCAAAGAGAACTCATTTGTTAGCATACTAATGGAAAAGACAGAGTGTTTAATTTATTCTGGCAATTACACCTTAGATATGTATGTCAATGTTAGTTACCACCACCCTTGATGCTGTGTGATGCAACTGTTCTCTCAGGATGGAGAACATGGTAGGATGGGAGAATTTGGGGCTTGAAATTTGTTCCATCACTACTACTTTGCCAATATTGGAAGTTAATATTTAGTAAGCTTAGTATATACCAGTTTATATATATAAATATAGAATATTTATATATGAAATCTATCTATATAAAAATCTATTTATCTATCTATCTATCTATCTATCTATCTATCTATCTATCTATGTCTTCTAATCCTTATAACAATCCTGTGAGGTAAGTACTTTTATTACCACTCCCATTTTTCAGATGACTCGTGGGAGGCACTGGAAGATTAAGCAAACTACCCAAAATCATCAATAAGAGACAAAACCAAGATTCAAATTAAGTAATCTAACTCATGATCCTGTAATCTTCAGAATTTAATGTTCTAGTGTTTAGGTTTGCTTGGTGTACTATTATCAATAATCTGTATATTTTCTCGACATAAAACGCTTCTCTACGATTGTTCATCTTATGCTAATTCAGTTTTATTTTACTTGAGATCAAGAAATATTTCTTTTATCATTTTGTATATTTTAATTACATTCCCTACTTTCACACGTGTCTAATTAGACATGCTAATGAATGCTAATAAGTAGTTGGAGTCAGGATGCAAAGAAAGTAATCTAACTCACTCGAGCCTTTGTTCTTCGCCACTAGGCCTTCACTGAACCAAGAAAGACAAATTATTCTTCTGCCTCAGTTTCTTCATCTATAAAATGTGCAGAGGAAGTTAAATGGCCTTTAGGGACCTGTCTTCTCATTCATTTAATCATAGTGTATAACAGTCATTCAAGGCAAATGCAGAGCTTAAGGAAATAGATGTCCATATAGGATAGGACAATAAACACTGGTTTACTGGAATGCTTAGTGACTGGAGCTGGTTTTGATTTTCATTCACACAGGAACCTCCCCTGAGTCAAGGCTTAGAATGTAAGTAGTTTAGAAGGTCATTCCATTATGTAGCAGTAGCAAAGAGGGCAAAAGAGGGGAAGTGAGCTGGTAATATGGTGTGTTTCTAAGCAAGTCACCACTGTGGACAAAAGAAGCTTAATTTCTTGGGGAAACTCTAAGAAAAGAATAGAACACAACTTGGCAGTTATATTACCTGAGAGGGAGACTGCTAGGATACCTATTAGAGAGGGTGCTCCTAGGAGAATGTATAGCACTTCCGATGTGCTGAGCCTACAGCCCAAAAGGGCTCAAAATACCAGAGGAAGTACCTAAGCGAGGAAATGGAGACAATGGCCACTGAAAGTCAGACCTGCTGCATTGAAAGAGGTAGGGCAAGTAGGTATGTCTGGAGTATTTTCCACAAGGTGTGCTGACAAACTTAACTTTCAGAGGAAGAGTTATCTTGAAACATGTTTGTTTGTTGTACAGTTGATTTTTTTTTATGGAACAGCACTGTCTTCTTCCTTGTCCTAGTAAATTGAGTGTAAACAACATAACTGAATCTCTTTAATGATTATGTTTCCACAGTCACTTAGTGTCACCATTATGAACAAAATTTGGGTGTTTTCACCTTACCTGAGAAAATGGTTTCATACACCATGATGCCTTAGATAAAATGTTTCATGTTAGATAGCTGCAAAGACAATGGAAGAATTTAGAAGCCCAAATGATGGCTGTTATCTTTTTTCTGCCTGGCCTTAGAGAAATATAACTGCAATTCTAATCCTTTTAGAGCAATGATTTTCAGCCCTACTTTTGTGACATGTTAGAGCACCCTTAGAAATATATAATTCTCAAGAAAAAAGAAACACGCACACACACACACACACACACACACACACACACACACACACACACACACAATGGCTAACAAAATCCTGAATCAACACAATTTTACTTCAAAATGTAGATATAGCATGAAACACTTTTAGGAAGTAACTCTTCTAATGAAATAAAATCAACCTAATAGATGCTATAATTTGTGAAGCTATTAGTAATTGCTTTACTGAACAGAGAGAGATTGAAAAACATGGACCCTGGAAGGATCATGAAAAGAAAATATGTATTGATCCAAAGGGGTTCTAATTTCTTGAACTGAAAAGGAGATTCACTGAGTAAAGGAAGGAAACAGAGAAATTATTACACCAAAACTTGGATTTTTCTACAGCCTTCAAATTTGTTTTTCTGAAGGCTAGATTTGTTGTTGTTCTTGTATCTTTACATTTTTCAAATAAATTAATTTGACTTGATGAGATTGTCTTTCTCATTTTTCCCCTTTTCTCTCCTCTCCCCTGTCCTTCACCCTTTCTATGGCCTAACCAGTGTGGGACAAAAACACAGCTATTATTACAGAAGTTTTTCTCTGTTACAATCCTAAACATTTTCTATTGATTCCAGAAGAGACATACTGGGAAAATTCACAGACATTGCCTTGCATTTACTGCTTTCGTCCTTCCAACAAATTTATAAAATGACATCTAATTTATTTGCCATACTATTTTTCAGCATCTATTCAAATGAAAATTGATTTAATCTTAAGCATGGATATAAAATTTATATAATGTTAAGTCTTTTATGTTACTGAAAGGAAACACATATTCTAGTGTATATTAACTGTATTTTTTGGAAGAGACTGCTGGTCTCTTCCACTGCATGTTCTTTGTCACCTTCCTCTGTAATAAGAATTGTAACTAGAAATACAGCTTCTTGGAGAAAGACTGTATTTCTTAGTCCTGCTTGAAGCTATGTTTGGTCCTATAACGAAATTCCTGCCAGTGTAATGCAAGCAGAAATTATGAGTTCTAATTCTGGGTCTGAGTTTTCAGAAATTGAATGTAAGTTCCTCCATATCCTTTCCTCTGCCCCTTGTGTGGAACATGGCTTTGAACCTTCGGATAAGGACAATGCCCACAGAGGGGGAAAAGCAAAAATAAGGGAAGAATCAAGGTCCCAAATGACTGCATAGACCTAAGGAGTCTCCTGTCAATTTACATTGCTTACTGTAGAATTTATATCTCTAGTCAGAAATACATTTCTGTTTCTTTAAACCATGCATTCTGGGTCTCTTTGTTAATAGCTTCTTAGTCTTCACATTTACTAATGCATTACTCAATAGGCAGGGATGTTTTATCCCCTGGAACCACAGCAATTATCTCAAAGAAACTTTGTTTTCCTCACCAGGCAAAGGAGGTTAGAGAGTGCAGAGTTGATTAATGCATGCTTCCAGTCTAGGCATAATGGAACAGCTCATTAAATACAACATTGAACTGTTGGCAGCAGACATTTAAGAAAATAGCATAAAGGGTTTTTTTTTCCCCCTCGTACCAAGTGGAGAATCTTATTGCTTTGAAAGTAATTTAAGATGAGCTTTGAACTTCAAAAGAGTAAATGGGTATATCTACATAATTTCCATACTTATGGATTCATCCGCACATGCTTTGGTGATGGGGATAAGAAATTAGCATCCTACTATCTGCCAAGAATCACATCTAATATCATGATGACCATATGATTTTGGAATGATCAGTCTAATGTAGGCTTGATAAAAATAAGACTAAAGGTTTATGAGTCATTAATGACAGAAAGGGATAAAGTACAAAGAAAGGCAAAAGATGAAAAAAATAGAAAAAATATGTCTAATTGTCTCTGACCCAAAGGGAAATCAAAAAGAATAAAAATGTAGAATTACTTACTTGATAGAGGAGGATCTCAGCCACACAGAATGATAGAGGAAAAAATACCTGGTAGCTGTGTGTACTTGGTCTGTCAGATCTCCAAGAAATATTTCCTTGAATTGCTGTATTTATTAAATTTGGAAGTTTTTTATAGTTGTTGTATTAGTTTCCTGTGGCTGTAATAACTTATCCCATTCGGTGGCTTAAAATAACATACATGTATTGTCTCATAATTCTAGAGGCCAGAAGTCCGAAATTAAGGTGTCAGCAGGACCATGGTCCCTCAAAATTTCCCTGGAAGGATTCTTTCTCACCCTGTCAAACTTTTCGTAGCCTTAGGTATTTCTTGGCTTGTGGCAGCCTAATTCCAATCTCTGCCTCCGTCTTCATATGACCGTCTTCCATCTGTCTCTGTGTCTTCACAAGAATGTCTCTCCTCTTCTAATAAGAACATCAGTTATATTAGACTAAGGGCCCACCTTGCTCCAGAAAGACCTCATTTAAGTGTAACTAATTGCATTTTCAATGATCCTGTTTTCAAATAAGATCACAATATGAGGTACTGAGTGTTAGGACTTCAATGTGTCTTTTTATTGGCGACAGTAATCAACCCATAATATTCAATATAGCAAATTAATTTTCTCAAACCAAATATAATATTCCAGCCGGGCTCGGTGGCTCAGCCTGTAATCCCAGCATATTGGGAGGCCAAGGCGAGTGGATCGCTTGAACCCAGAGGTTTGAGACCCACCCCGGCAACTTGGCGAGACCTCTTCTCTACTATAAATAAATAAATAAATAAAGCTAGCCGGGTGTGGTAGCGCGTGCCTGTAATTCTGGCTACTTGGAAGGTTGAGGAGGAAGGATCGCCGGAGCCTAGCAGGTTGAGGCTGCAGTGGCCGGGAGTGTGCCACTGCACTCCAGTCTGGGCGACAGAGACTCCAACTTAAAAATAATAATAATAATATTCCAATAAGGTGGGTCTATTTGTAGTTAATCTTTTCATATATTAAAGAAGAACTGAAAAAATATGACTTTATAACACAGTAAAAATAATTATCAAAATATGCAACTGAGAGTTAAACTAGTCTTGGTTTTATTTTAAAATAAAGGCAAAAATGTGTCAAAATTTTAAAAGATGACTTTTATTGTCCATCCAGTGAACTCTGTATCTGAAAGTTTTCTTTCTTTTCTAGAAATGGCAGTGGAGACAAATGGATCCCTCCCCCCAAGTGATTTGGACACTCTACAGTCAAATTTCTACTTGGCAAATGAAAAAACTTCAACATGCTTTCTAAAAAGATTGTGCATATGGATATGGAATCATATCTATAATATACAAACATTAAAGTTTCCAAAGCCACAAATAAAATCCAATTGTAAGAGATTATAGATCTTATATTTCTTATATTTCTTAAATTGATTTCTAAATAATGAAATCCAAAGTATTGCAAACATTTTTCAACATTTATGAATATTAAAGTCTACTAACAGCAGACTATTTAAATTTTTTGGTCTATATATATTGTATTTGACTGTTATTTATTTCTCTTTCTGTTATAGGATTTTATTTCTTTTAGGTACTTTGAAATAAAAATCTTCTATCCATTTTTCTGTTTCCCCAACCAGCTTTATTTACATGGGAATCAGTCAAGATTTGGGCAAACCTTCTTTTCATGAAACTGGCGTGAATTTTGACAGTCTGGCTGCTAGCATGAATTTTGTGGCACATCTGTAGTTATAAATATAGAATTTCAATTATGTAAATCATCTTATCAATGTCTTTTTAAAAGTTAAAAAAGAACAGTTTATCCCCCTTACACTTTAGTAATTATGAATTATATCTATGCTTCCAAAAACCAGGTCAAAAGCTATAGCCATTTTTTAAAAGGAGCTTTATAAAAGATCTGAGTTTCTTCAAATGAAAGAACAGACTACCTCACTAATTGTACTAAAGGTTTAGAAAGCAAAGGAAAAAATAAATCCTTGTCTCTATCTTGCTTCCTTTGCTAATATTATAATTAAAGTCCAGAACAGTAAATAAGCTCATTAAGTACAAGTAATAAGATCAACTGTAGAATGACGATTTTACCATAAGCAGACTTATTCCTTTTTCAATTTTTCTTTTTATATTTTATATCAGCAATTATCAATGCATTATCTTCTTGAGAACAGTAATATGACTTCATTTTCTACCAATTTCCTTTGAAATGTCCTATGGGGAAAGGTGTCTTTTAAAGTTGAATCCCCAGAATAGAGCTTGGCATAAATCAGATTGCCAATAAATGTCTGCAGTGTGCTGTAGACTATTTATGTTCACCCTTTCCCAAATTCATATGTTGAAGCCCTGGGTCCCAACGTGGTGGTATTTGGAGGTAGGGTCTTTGGGAGATAATTGGGGTATGAATGAGGAGCCCACAAGAATGAGGTTAATGCCTTTATGAAAAGAGACAGGAAAGAGATGATCTCTGTCTTTCATGTCAGGATTCAGTAAAAAGGTAACTGACTGCCTTCAAACTAGAAATAGAAGCCTCACTAAATTGAATCTACTGGCACCGTCATCTTGAACTTTCCAGCTTCCTGAACTGTAAGAAACACATGTTTGTTGTTTAAGGGACCCAGGATATTATAATTTGTTGTGGCAGCCAGAGCTAGGTAAAGAGAAGCCGTTGAAAATTTAAAAAATAAATAAATAAATAACAGAAAAACAAAAAATAGCCAATGATGGAGTTTCTACTGTGGTGATCAAAGCAGGCACTATCATCCACACAGCTCAAGTTCCCTGCTGCTGCCCTGCTGACTGATCTCTTTGCTCCATACCAGTATCTCTGTATTGATAAAAAATATGTCTCAGAGAGGATTTCTCTTCGCAACATCATAGATTTTTTGCAAGTATTGAAGGCAATTTTTCTTATTTTCAAAATCCATTGAGAAATCATCAGGTTCTTTTTAAGAAAAGCAAATTAAGGTACAGCGGCCTCCTCTGGCATGCAGCCTTTATATCTCTGTACTTTCTCCAACTAGTACATACTCATCATTTTTAACAATATCTTATTTTGTACCATGAACCATGCTCACAGGGCCCTGAGCTTTCCGTTTTGTGGCTGTTGCTTTTTTTTTCCTTTTATAATCTTTGACTTCAGCCTAATTCACATTCTGTCCACTCTATTATGTTGCTGCATGAATGCTTTCCCTGCCACTAGCTGATGACTTTTCTGTTACTTGACCCTGCAGAAACACTTTACTGCCTTTTTGCTACAAAGCAGGACAGGATAATATATCTCAGTCAAAATATCTCATTTCTCTCTGCTGAATGTATCTGAAAATTCATGTTTCCATCAACAGCTGCTGAAACATCCACTTGGAGAAATACTGAAAATGTCCTCACTGAGAAGATGCTAGTGGCTCTGACTATACCCTCCTCTTCCCATGTATAGTTCACTTCAAGGCCAAGGGGATTCAGGTTTCCCTGATGTATCTTAATGAGGTCATCATTGACATGTCCTCCAAAAAAACTCTCATGGATTACCTCTGAATTATAGCAATGGTTGAATCAATCATTTGCTGCTGAGAAACTTACATAACTGCAATCTGAACACAAAGTAATGTTTAATAATAAGTAACTTTAAAGCTTAGAAATTAGGTGATCAACATAAATTTAAGCCATATTTGCACATAGACTATATCGTTTTCCCTCAAACCTTGATATAAAAAACTTTAATTCATGCCATGAAACGTAATCAAAACAAAAAGAGAAAATGCTATTTTATCATTTTTAATGTGTAACATTTTATGTAATTGTGCATTTTTTTTAAAGCGGTAAGTTCATTTTTGAACTTATTTCCTCAAGAAATGCAATCATTCTGACATTGATATTTAGGTGACTTTGCTAATTATTCTTTTTTCTCTTTTAAAGTATAGAATTATTTTAAATAAATTAATTATTTCTTTTTATAATTTGAAATTAAAAAATTGTAATGCTTGGAATATTCTTGGGACATAATAAAAAAATCTGTTTCCATGAATTCCCTGAAGAAAAATATTTAGTGCTATCTCATTACTTTAAAAAATAGCTTTTGTTCAAAAGTCAATTAAATCTATTTTTCATTTAAATGATATTTGTTCATGAAATAGAGCTACCTTTTAATCAATTTAGTGATATTCATTTAAAAATAAATACAATTATAAAATATTTCAAAAAAGTCTAGTTTTTTATATTCCTTATTCAAGAATAATGGAATCTTGGTGCTAGATCAACATAGTTCAATATCTACTATATGGTGTTATGTGGTAAGTAAAAGGTTTTTTTCTCAAGGCTTGTCAATGCCTAAAACTTGTCCTCAAAAGACCCAATAGAGAAACAATTTTGTTTCAAATTAGTTTAATGGATAGTGTGTGTCATTTGATTGGTAATAACCCTTTGCAACAACAAAGATCCATATTGAAAAATGAAATAGCTCTCATGTGTGAGTTCACATTCTAAATTGGACGTTTTCTCTTTAAAGCATGAAGGTCTTAGCCAAAATCATTCTAAGGTTCTTAAATGAGGGTATAGTTCAAAGAATGTCTGAGGATGCCTAGTTCTCTGCAGCTTGAACTCTCCAAATCTGTCCAGATTGACACAAATCTGCCTCAGGGATGCTTCAGTCCCTGATACTGGTTGTAGCCTAAGGGAGGGTTAATAAACATAAGAGCAACAACTCATGAATAGTCATCAAGCGATAGGGTTTGGGCTGAGTCCTTAACATATGGTAATCATAGATTATTTTTAATTTTCCCAATAACCTAATGAGGTACTTATCACTACATTTTAGGAATGAGGAAATTAAGGTTTGTAAAACTAAAGTGATGGTATAAAATTACACAGCTAGACGTGTATAAGCTATCATTTGATCTTAGAGTCCATGTTTATAAAATATCTAATTTCTAGATCATCTTTGTGGGGGATAAACTGCTGTGGGCTTGAAACTTAATGGGAAAAACTTAGTTTGCTCACCTCTGAGAAATATGATTCTGTCTCATTTCTTAGTCCTCCTCCAAGACCATGCCTTGTCTTATCCTAGTCTTTTTTTGAAAAAAATTTTAAATATGTGAGGTACAATTCAGTGTTAGGTATGCAAATGCTCATTATGCAGGTATACTTGTTGATGAGGTGTGCCTCTCCCTCCCTTGGCAATTTCCCACTACTGTCAATTCCTTTCTTATAGTATTACCATAGTTGTTCAAGGTCCACTTATGAGTGAGAACATGTGATACTCGGTTCTTTGTTTCTGTGATGGATCACTCAGTATTATAGCCTCTAAGTCCATCCAAGTTGCTACAAAGTTTATGATTTTGTCCTTCTTCATGGCTGCATAATATTCCATCATGTATATGTACCACATTTTTTTAAATTCAGTCTTTTTTTGATGGGCAAGCACAGTTGCTTCCATGTTTTTGTTATTGTAAATAATGCTTCAATAAACATGCATGTGCAGGTATCTTTTTCAAAGAGTGACTTGAGTTCCTCTGGGTATATTCCCAGTAGGGAGATTGGGGGTTCATGTGGGAGGCCAATTTTTAGATCTTTTAGGAATTGCCACACTGTTTTCCACAGAGACTGTACTAGTTTACACTCCCATCGGCAGCGTAGAAGTGTTCCCTTCCTGCCACATCCTCTCCAGCAGCTGTTGTTTTTTTGAATCATTGAGGATGGCCATCCTGACTGGAGTTAGGTGGTATATCAGTGTGGTTTTAATTTGCTTTTCTTTAATGACTAGTGAGGCTGAGCATTTTTTATGTCTTTGTTGACTGCTCATATGTCCTCTTTTGAGAAGTGTCTATTCTTATCTTTTGCCCTTTGTTATTGGGGCTGTTTGTTTTTTTCTTTTTGGCACATTTGAGTTCCTTGTAGATCCTAGATGTTAGACCTTTGACAGATATACAGTTGGCAAATATTTTTTCCCAGTCTGTGGGCTGTCTCCCCTCTCTTTCAATGGTTTCTTAATGGTTTCTCTCCCAATGGTTTCACAATGGTGACTTTGAAGAAACTTGTCAGTTTGATGAGGTCTCACTTGTTTGTCTTATCTCTTATGGCATGGGCACTTAGGGTTTTGATCAGGAATTGGTTGCCTAGGAACAAATGAGACCCATAGAGGCTTCCATGATGTTTCCTCATTTTCAGACTCTCAAGACATGTTGATGTCACTACCTTAATCATCTCAATTTTCTCCATTTGTGCTCTATTACTTTGTTTTAGAACAGTATAAGAGCACATACTGTGTGGTACTCAACCTTATTTTTCTGAGCCCACATAGCCCAAACACTATTTTCTGATTGCCCAAATAGACTTATTTCTAAAACCTACAACTCAGTCTTCTGTACCTCAATCACTCTCATTGGCCAGACTATAAAGTGAAATGTCACAATAACTTAGGAAAGCAACAGAAACAGATGGTTATAATTAATTTTCATGTGCAATCATAAAATGATTACTTAAAAGATAATAGAAATATAGTAGTGATTATTGAAAAATTAAAAATAACAAGTATTTCAATTGTTCAGTTCCTTTTTATACATTGCCTATGAGATGTAATCACTTCCTATATTATCATCCTAATGAAAATCTTTTATCTATTTTATAATTTGACAAACAGTAATTGAGAGTCTTCTCGGGAACTTTTCTAGGTGCCAGAAACATGTAAGTGAACAAAAGAAGAAAATCCTGCCTGCCTCAAATAATTTGTATTTTGTTTTGATGTGGAAATAGAACTAAGGACTAGCTGTTACACATAAGCAAGTAATCAAACAAAAATTGAGTAATTAGTTTTATGCAGAAGTTTTAAATTAAGAGATGTTATAAACAATGACAATTTGGTTTGTAGTTTGTGAAAGGTTTTCTGGTGAAGTCAGATTTAAGCTTATTTCTGAATAACAAAAAGATATTGGTTATACAAACATTATTGGCACCCTGATGCCATATATGTAACTAGATTTTTATTAAGAATATAAGTGAGTCAGCAAAGAGATCTGAGCAAGTGTCTTAAAATTTTTGTAAACTATCTGTGAAAATGAAACTGCTTGAGGGAATTTCATGGAACAAATCATTAAACCTACCTCCTTCTTAACTATGATGGACCAGAGTTGCTTTTCCTAAATATTAACCATAGGTTAGGGTGTGTGTGTGTGTGTGTGTGTGTGTGTGTGTGTGTGTGCACATCGCAGGGGGGAGATGTAGGTGTTAATGAAATAAAGAAATAAATGCAGCACAAAACAAAACATATGATTATTTATGGTGCTTTTTATTTTTTAAGCCATATTATTTAAGATTGGGTATTTGTAGAAATGCCCCTGATGTTTAATTTGATAGGAATTCCTACTTCCAGAGTTTAATCTCTCTCAGTCGTCTTCGGCCTGCTGCTTTTAGACTATAGCTGCCTTGTTCAGAGATATGGCAAAGGTCATAAATGCTCAGGTGTAGACAATGAAGGTATCTTACAAAAACAACCTCTTTTTATCTTAAACTTTATATAATTAAAATGATGCTAGTGTCTTTTATTTTTAAACTGCTTTTTCTTTTTAGGTTTATTAATAATAATGTTTTCCCATTTCTATGACAATAAAATCACAAAGTTCAAAATAGGTTGAATATGTTGAAATTAAAGAATCATAACATGGAAAGTCTCCTGTAATGAGTATCTAAAGGTAAATGGATATCTAAAGTATTGATGTGCAGTTCCTTCTTAAGAGCTCCAAGTGAAACAGACTCCAAAGTTTGCATGAAAGAGATTTATAATATTTTCTCATCTGAAAGATAAAAAAATTGTCTTTTCTTCAAACTTAAATCTCCTTTTATGTCTATTTTCCTGCTGGGGTCTTCAAGGAACCAAAACACAAGTAGTCACAAAATAATTTATGAAAGTCTAGGAATAATGAAAAGGTATGTTAGCTATTTGTATCAAAAAATATTTTTTTTCTGGACCAGAAATATGTTTTTCCATTTCCTCAGAATATTTGTATAGATTTACATAGAATGTATACAGTTGTATTCCATAAGTATATGGTGTGATTCACATTATTAAACATAGCATACCTTAAGAAATTAAAATAAAAAAGACTACTGGTTTCCACTTCTGCCATAACAGAGTAACTGTTAGTTGACTTGCCCTCTTGCTGACAGACAACTAGAAAACTGGATGAAATATGTGAGAAAATTATTTTCAGATTATCATCAGCAAGCATTACAGAATTGTGATCCCTGAGAAAAATATAACAAAAGAGGAAAGCCCTACAATCACCCTGGCTTTCTGCCTTGAGGTATTTTTTGGTTACGTCACAATGAGAGGAACTCAAACAAAGCATGATATTTGGTTGAGACTAGAAGACAGAAATTAGTGTGGGGACTAAGGTAGCTAGGATTTGTCAGGTAGAGTAGCAGAGAAGAGAAAGCTACACAGTGATCTACATAGCATTTCAGAAATCTGCTTTGAAGTCTCTTTGAGTTTGTTGCTTGATAATAACCTAAATGCTAAATAAAAATAATATGTGTGGAGTGAAACTCCATGAGACCAGAAAAAGAATTAGTAAGGATATGTAACCTGAACAAATTCCAGAATTTATATAGGACTGAATGCTGTGTGAGGTCTGACCAGCCAGAGTGGAGTGATTTTATTGAATTTAAAGGTTGTTTAATATAAATCTCAGAAGCATAACATCTTGGTTGTAACACATGGCGTTAGAGAAAGGATGTTTTAGCCCCACCTTAACAATGCTTAAAAATGTTTTAAAATTATCAAGATGATCAAACAATTTAACTGAGCCCAAACAAAATTTAACCTTCTTTGAAGGAAGAAACAAAATGCAGACACTCAACAATTTAACATACACAATGTTCAAAAGTGAATAAAAATGTATAGATATGACAAGGAACAGAAAACTATAATTTATAACCAGGAAGAAAACTTAGTCAATTGAAATACTCCCAGAAATGACAAAGATGATAAATGATAAGAGGATCAGATAACATAAGCAAACTGCCAAGGATATCAAAGAAGATATGAACACAGTAAGGAGTGAAGTGGAATTTGTTTTAAAAAATAAAGTGGGAGAACTAAATGTAGTTTCTAAAGGAGAAAGTTACCATATTAGAAATGAAAATTCTATTGAATAGGATTAATAGCAGATTAAAGACCATAACAGAAAAGATAAGTGAACTTATAACTAAGCAAGAAAATCTAGCCAAACTGAAGCATACAAAAGTAAAATGACTTAAAAAGAAAGTTTAACAGAATCTTAGTAATGTGACCCGTAGGACAAGAACATACAAGAATTGAAGTTCCATGGTATACACTCAGGAAAAAATATTGGAAGAGGAAATAGCCAAAGTTTTCTTTAAAAAAAAAAATGAAACAAACATATAAATACACAGAACCAAGATCCATGAATCCAAGTAGGATGAAGACAAAGAAAAGCATACCAACTCATATCATATAACATTTCTGAAAAATAGTAATAATTAAAAGAAAAAAACATAAAAATCTACCAAAGGGAAAAAAAGCACATTACATACAAAGGGTTATTTTAAGAATAACCACAGACTTAATTTTTAAAAGATAAAAGTATTATGATTGAAACTGAAAAAACGTTCCAATCAACATAATTCAGACACAAATAAACACACTATTTATTTTTATGTAAATAAAACTCTACAATGGGCAAACGTAAAATATGACAGAAAAAAGTCATCATTAGCCCCTGGAGTGGGCAGTTGAAAATAACGATGCACAAAGCAAATTTTTAAGGTAATATCAGTATTCTGTATCTTGGTTGTCAACATGGAATTTATATGTTTGTCAGAAAATATCGAAGAGTACATTTAAAATGGGTCCATTTTATTGTTTGTAAATTAATCCTCAATAGTTGATTTCAAAAACAAAAACAGAATAGAGGTCCTATTACAAAGCACAGAGGTAGATGTCAACACATCCCTGATTTGATATCACTACAATTGGACACTATATTTGCTTATAACTTGTTTGGGAGCTGGGATAAAAAAGACGCACATTGATTTGTGTTATTTTCTTTGTTTTACAAAAGAATTAATGAATTTTCATTCACTGAGATAAAGTTTTTCCCCAAGAAAATAATCTTGACCAAAAAAAAAAAAAATTTGTGTTTATCTAAAAGAGACATTTGATAATGCAGTGGCTAATGTTTTCAACTCTGGCTTTAGAAAAGACACAAATGCTGTTCAAATAAATAATGCATGTACCAAATGTCTTTATATAAAGTAAAAGCATTTTTGAAGCACCTGAGACAATATGGCTCAGGAACGCTTTGACTTCCACACATATACTCTAATTCATTAATGGAGTTTTAGAGGATAGAAAAACACATAGTAAACATGACCAAGAGACTAGCTCTTAAATATCTGATTTAAAATGAACCCTTGAAGAAAATCTAGATCCTAATTAATATTTGACTATTATGTAAAGAGCTTTTAGTACAGATATTCTAAATTGTTAGCTAAGGAGAAAAGCACGCACTCTAAATACCAAACTTTTGTGAAGCAAAGTTGTATTCTGCTGCAAACTTTAAAAAACAAAACTGTATTTCCATCCAAAAAAGAAGACCATCACCTGTTGACACAAATGTAGAAGGTGAAAATGGATAGGTACTAAATTATTTTTTCTCTGAAAAGTAGATGTAGAAGTTCTGGGTCATCTCAGTGGTTAAAACCATAATTAGTTAATATCCCAGTATCTACATTATACGATTGGATAAAAAAACTGTATTTATTTTTTAATTGCTTGACATTTTTGTGTGCTCTTAAACCTTTCTGCAATTTACCATGACTTTAAAAATTTATTTCAAATATTATTTTATCTATATTTTAAAGTGCATTACTAATATTATTTTTGATGGACAAATCATAATTGCATATATTTATAAGGTACAGTTTAATGTTTTGATATATGCATATGATGTGGAAAGATCAAATCAAGCTGTTATATTTAATGAGAGAAGCTAGACTCACTTTATTACTAAATTGACATGCCTTTCTGGAAAAAGCTGTTGTAAGCTTAAGGGCAGATCAATGGTTGCCAAAGGTTGAGTGGAAAGAGAAGATGACTGCAAATGGGCAGCATGACGAATTTCTAGTGACAACAGAATTATTCTAGTGATGGTTAATTTTAGTGATGGTTACATAACTGCATTTTCAAAGCTCACAAAACTGCACAATAAAAGTGTGAATACTGTTTCATATTAACTCAAAACTGAATAAATTAAAAGACAAAATAGAAAAACTTATTAGTAAATATTGAACAAAATGTTCAAGTAAAACCTTCCTAATGCACATATATTATTAACTTGTTGAATGTTACATTGGCATTATTCTTTTCTTAATATTTTTAGCTTAAAAAATATCCTTTAAAATTTAAAATATATTATCATTATTTCCCCAAATCTACAACAACAAATTAGAAAACATAGTAAGAATTACATTGGCTTCTTACAATAGCAAAATAACAACAAAATACTGAGGAAAAATCATATCATGAAATATTAACAAAATCTAGATAACAGTACAGTTAAAAATATTACTGAGAGGCACAAAAAAAGAATAAATTTAAAGTCATATTATGGTTTCTGATGGGAGGATCAATTTTATTTTTAAAAATCATAATTCCAATAAAAATATCAACATAGTGTTTTTAAAACTATTTAAGTAGAGTCTAAAGTTTATTTGGAAAATGAAACATGTTTTTAAAGCCAGAAATATTTTGGTAAAGAAGAAAATGGCTGAGAGGATTGGCTGTAACAGTCTTAACCATATTATAATTTTTCAGTAATTATCTGTGCTCTTCTCATTCACAAATATACAGACCAGTCAATGGAAACATATTTAAAACTCAGAAATATGTGTGAATTCATTTGGATGTTATCATGCAATAAACAATATTATGTATCAACAAGGAAAAATGCATTGTCCAATAAATGGCATTGGTACAACTACTGGAAAACCACCTGGGAAAAAATTTACATTATCTTACTCTTTATAATAAAATATGCATTTTAGGCCAATCAAGATAGAAATCAAATTATTATATATTGTTATTATTATTTTAGTTGGTGTATTACTCTGTTACAAGAGTACAGTGGCATGATCATGGCTAACCAAAGCCTCAAACTCCTGAGCTCAAACAATCCTCCCTTCTAGTCTCCTGAGTCCCTGGGACCACAGGTGCACAACACCATGCCTGGCTATTTTTTTTTTTTTTTTTTGTAAAGACGAGGTGTCCCTATGTTACCCAGACTGATCTCACACCCCTGGGCTTAAGCAATCCTCCTGCCTCAGCTTCTCAAAGTGCTGGAGCTATAGACGTAAGCTACCATGGCTGACCAAAAAAAAAAGAAAAAAAAAAAAATGTTAAAAGTACTCCAGAACACATGAAAGATTTTTCTCCTATGCTCTCAGAACGGGAATGACTTACACAAGATGGAGATCTGTTCAAGAGATCCACTCACATTTTTAGATGCAGTGACTTCACACAGGGCAAAAACATTGCTTTCCATGCATAACATGTAATGGCTACCTAGAGGTAAGTCTGATTAAAACAACCTCCTCCGAGTAATAAACATTTCTGGTTTTGTTCATATGGGGAGCAAGAAGAATCTTGACCAAAGTGGTTATGTAGTTATGTAGATTCCACCTAGTACGCATATCTGGCTATAATGAGAGGTTTTTGCTTTATTTGTTATGTTTTGTTTTTTTCAGGCCAGTGGAACCTTGGAACACACATATGGTTCAGTAACTAAGAAGCTACCTCTCTCTAGCTCAATCTCAACCTCTCACACTGGGCAGTAAAACACCATTGCAACTCTTCCTTATGCTCAAGCAAGCAGCCAATAAAGGCGTTTCTCAGGTCTTATGTACAACCAAAGGCATTTATCTTGACCTTTTCTCTTTTTCTATCACTTCTCACTCCATTCCTTCAGTTATCTTGCCCATGATATTTTGGGGCTTTTTTTCTCATTTGTCATTCTTTAGTTCAGCAGTTCCCCAACCTTCCTGGCATCAGAGACCAGTTTCTTGGAAGACAATTTTTCCATGAGTGGGGGGCGGGGTGGGGAGGGAGACAGTGGGAGAGGGTTGAAAGGGGATCATCAGGCATTAGATTTTCACAAGGAGTGTGCAACCTAGATCCCTTGCACTCCTATGAGAATCTAATGCCTCCCCTGAGTTGACAGAAGGCAGACCTCCACTCAACCACCTCTCACTTCTTGCTGGGCAACCCGGTTCCTTTCTAACAGGCTACAGACCCCCGACAGGGGTTTGGGGACCCCTGCTTTAGTCGATCGCTAAGATAAACAAGTGAAAGTCTATAGAGTGTTTACTACAATTCCTACTACATAATAAGCGTTTATTAAAAGTTTGCTATGCTGCTGCTGCTACTAATATGATCTGGCCAAAATTTTCTTCCTTTTCTGAAGGTACAGTGTTACTCAGCCGCATGAGTACCACATCTTAGGACTTTGACTCTCCATTGCATTAGAAGAATCCATACTTGTTAGCAGTCCTTTACCTCTATCTCATAATGTTATAGTTAAGAGATAAGTATAAAGTGGATTGCCTGAGCCCGCAGGTTCGAGACCCACCTGGGCAGCAAGACCTCATCTCTACAATAAATAAAAAAATCAGCCGGGCGTGGTAGCTGATGCCTGTAATTCCTGCTACTCAGAAGGCTGAGGCAGAAGGATCCTGGAGCCCAGCAGGTGAGGCAGCGATGGCCGGGAGCAGCCACTGCACTCCAGTCTGGGCGACCGAGTGAGACTCCAACACAAAAAAAAAACCCAAAAAACCTATGTTTAAAAGATAACTTTTCTATCTATTTGTTGTTTGAACTTGGACAACTTGCTTCAACTCTCTGTCTCAGTTTTCTCATGTATAAGCATTTGATAAATACTATCGATTTGGTGGAGTTGTTCTGAGGATTTGTTGAAATAATACTGGTAAAGCTCTCGGCACAGTGTCCAACATGTGGCAAGTGGTCAAGGAGAGGTTGTGATTTTTAGAATAGCTTAGTGTTTGCATGTGGATGCTGTTTCAAGACTCCTGGGTTCAGACCCAAGCTTCACCACCGACTGGTTTGGGGATTTTAGGCAATTTACTTAATCTCATATGCTTATATGTAAAAGGAGTGTAATAATGCCACCTACCTCAAGGGAGTTTTACAAGGACTAAGTTGCTTAATGCATATGGACTACTCAAAATTGTGACTAGTACACAAAAAACACAAATACGTATTAAATAAACATCATCATCATTGTATTATTATCTCTCGAGCTTTATATCTTGCCATTCTTTCCACATGATCTTCTCTTGACACACACAAAATTTTTAATGGTTTCTTTCCTAAGTAGGAATTGAAATTTTTTATTCTTCATCATCCTTTGTAAGGTGCTAATGTTAGTTCCTAAGATATTTTGCTTACTGTTTTGTTTCTACTGTGAAAAGCCGTACTCATTCTTTGAAAGCCAGTTCAAAAGTTACCTACCTCTGAAGTTCTTCCTGATTACCATTGGCAGAATTATGTACTATCAAGTTTGGATTAAACCAGTTGATTGTGGTGACTGTTCGCCAACACACATCTGAACATACAGAGACCAGGGGCTATATTTTACTCATATTTGTGTCTCCAGTGACAAACATAAAACACAATGGCCATGCAGTCCATATTGAATACACAGTTCTTTTGGGAAAAAGTACAAAGAGCAAGATGTTCTCCAAATTTTATTTCAGCCCTAATCGAATATTTTATTTTAAGCTGGGAAAATAAATTATTATTTGCATTGCATTAATAACAACACATCTTTCAATTGATAGTTATTAATAGTTATCTGTCTACATGATGGTAGACTGCAGAATAGCAGCTAATAAATGCAGGCGAGGTTATATAATTGCAAAAAATAAACATTTTGAAACCTCAAATATTTAATTCAGGCAAGAATCATCAATGGATGCTAACCATCTGCTAAAAGGCTGCTGGGGAGCAAAATAACTCACATAGAGTTTTAAAAACCTGTAGCGATTACTTATCAAAACCAAAGAAAAAAATATGCCTTTATCATGGAGAGATCAAATGAACAAAATTAACATTATCAATAATAGGACAACATGACATTATGTGCTATCACATGTGACACAATAAGAGGTACATACTACCTATAAAAAATCCTGACAGAAATGTTAAACTTAAAACTAATCGTGAGAAAAACATTGCACAAATTCAAAGTGATGATTGGTCTGGCTTCAAAATAATTTAATATCATGAAGAATAACAAAAAAGTTAAGGGACTATTTTAGATTAAAAGTGACTAAAAAAGCATAATCATCAAAGGCAATTCATGAACATTGATTGATAGGTCTAAAATTATTGGGATGGACAACTAGGACTATTTGAAATTATCTTCATTTTGATGATATTCTGGAATTCTGGAAAATTTAAATTATTTTATATTTCAAAACATTATGTAATATATTCTAAATATTCTAACATATACAAGGGTATTTTGCTTTTGAAGGAAATGTTCTATATTTTAGTAAGAAAATATTCACATCCATGTATATGTGTGTATATATGTGTGTGTGTATATATGTGTGTGTGTGTGTATGTACAGACTAAAACATATATATAAAAAGAGACAAAGAGAAGAAGAGACAGAAAGAGAGAGAAAGCAAATGTGGCAAACTGTTAACAATTGATAAATCTTGATGAACTGTAGCTAGGTGGTCACAATAATATTTCAATGTAAGATGAGAGGAAAAATATATGGAAATGAGTTGTCTAATTCAAAACACATACCTTAATAATTGGTGCTTTTTACAATTTTTACGGAGGAGACTCTAGAATAGCCAAGTTTGTTAACTTGATTTTCTGTTGTACATGTTTTCTTCTGAACCAGAGGCTCACTCACTCACCTTCCTGATGACATTCATGCTTTTAGCCTTTGTTCTATGTGGAGTTAGTGTGTATAGTGTATACTCAAAAAAGTTAGATAAATTAATTTTAAAATTAGTATTTTAAGCATTTGGAACAATTTTAAAAGATACTCTGCTAAAAAGCAACAATCTAATGTATTTTATAGCTAAATTATTTTATTCTATATTGTTGATATTGTCCAGAATCTCTATCCATCTTCTGCAGGACATCGCACTAGAAATTCACACATTCATTTATAATTTTTAAAAAGAAAATTGCTTCTTAGTCTCTTGAGTAGCTTATCAAAATGAGAGTTGAATTAATTCAGAACATTTCCTTAATCACTAGAAAAAATGCCCAGCATTCATTTTATCACCTCCTACACAATGCCTTAACATTTACCCTTGAGGCAAATATTATTTATGACATTGCCCTATGATGAATCAAGTGTTCAATAGAAGTAGACCACATGTTGATGCGTCCTAATAGAGAATAGTCAACATTGTGTGTCGGTCTTTTTTTAGGGGGCATCAGATTTTAACATAACTTCCTGGTCTATTTTGTCACATTATACCCAGGAAGGTCCAAAGAGTATCTGCCATCTTTGTCTCCCATTTTAATTAGTATCCTTCTGCTCTAAAGGCCAGGGAATGTCTCACAGGCACATCTCCAGAAGCTCATCAGAGGAATTGGTGACATTGTAATAACTAAACTTCAAAACACTAACCACAAATAAATGTTCTGTAAAAGCCAATGTTGTCTAAACTTTGCATATATGGCTTTAACTTGTTTTGTGTTTACTGCAAGTAACAATGTATTAGCCTAGCTGTCCTTACAGAGACACGAAGGCCCTTCTCACACACACAAAAAAACTTGTTCCAAGGCACATAACTAATTATTTTTGTTTTTAAATTACCAAAGAAGAATGCATAGTAGTTTCAATTTCTTCCTCAAGAAGGTATTACTTGCTTGCTTGGTAAGAATTAGAAACAAGTGGAGACTTACACTTTGTCAGCTAAAATTAATTCATACTGTAAGGGGGAAATATTTGAATGGTATTCAGAATTGCTTTAAACAAATACATGAAGGCTGACGTGCTAAGGAACTTTTGTCCGGGAGCAGTTGGCAATTTTATTGATTCACTTATTCACTATTGTTTTAGCCCTCTTGAAATTTCATGTATTTAGTCTCTTTTGGCAAGATTGTATAGCTGAAGTAACATTAGTTATCGTCTGTATCTTTTGGGAGAGGGTAAGAAGAAGAAGGGAGGTGAGAGAAAAAAAAAAATCTATGTGATCATTACACTGTAATTCTACACAATAAAAATAGTTTAATCAAATGAAAAGCACTCTTTCTTTAAATATACAGGGATATAACTATTTAATAAGGCTCTTCAAATGTAGAGGCTGAGGTAATTTAAGTAAAGTAGCACTGGTTGCATAATTAATGTGACTATTCTGGCCTTGAAAACAGTATTTTTCTTATAAAGCTCATTTTCTTTCCCTAGATTTTTTTAAAAAAACTTTTAATACAGTGTTTCACACTGAACCTGGGGTAAATGGATTCATCAGAATAGAGATCATTTTATCTGTAAGGATGTTTATATTTTAGGCAACCCATAGAATACCTAATGAGCAGCACAGTGGGATATTAAGGTAAGGCATATGAATCCCAGTTTAGCCCCTTATTTTTATCTGGGTCTGTAACCATATGGGCCATCAAGTGAAGAATGAATGCTTTTGTAGCAAACAGATTGCTATGTACATTGGATACTACAGAATTTTAAACAACAGTCATAAGCTTTGCCCTTCAGCCAAGTAAAAACAAAAACAATTCGTTCTCCAAACATAAATTTCTGTAATTCCTTTGACCTCAGTAAATGACAAAATTACTGTCTTTCAAAAGAAGCAGCAACTATGGAAACTTTATAATGAATTTGAGTTTTCCATCTTGCTTTTTTGGGGGATAGTGTGGACTAGCATGGGAGAACTAAACTGCCTTAAACTCTCATTGGCAAGGTAATAAGAGGGAATGTGAGGTTAGATTATGACTGGAGAGAATCGACATATTCTTCCTTCTTCTTTCTTCAACATAGGCATGAAGATGATTGCTATGGCTTGAATATATTCCCTCCAAAACTGAGATGTTGAAACTTAATGACCAATCTAATAGTACTGGGTAGCAAGAGGTGTTTAAGACATGAAGGATCTTCCCTCATGCATAGAATTAAGGCCCTATAAAAAGGCTTCAAACAACGTTCAACTTTCTTTCTTTTTTGCCCTCTGCCATGTGACAACACAGTGTTCTTTCTTTCCAGAGAATACAGCAATAAGGTATCATGTTTTAAACAGAGAGCAACACTCACCAGACAACAGGGTCCTTGATCTTAGACTTCCCAGGCTTCAGAATTGTAACAAATAAATTTCTGTTCTTAATTAATTACACAGAATGAACTAAGGCAGTGATGCTGTGTGCCATTCAACTGTCGTAAGGGGGCGACATACCCACTGGGGGCATGCAATAGTCTGGTCAACTAGCCAGTTTGCAAGGGACACACTGACAACCACATAACTGTTTTGTATCTGTTTAATTGGATAAGATTATTGCCTTGCTATAGGACCAGTGGAGGCTTTAGAATTTCTATGTAGGAGAAATTTAGGAGTAACTATCTGGTTGGAAAAGTGACTACAAAAGGCATTGCTTTAAAATTGCTTATAATTTTTACTTAGAGTTTATGTCAAGTTGGAGTAGCCTTTGGTAGCTGAAGCAATTAAACATTAGAGTTGGACCTTGAAGATAAATTTACAAAGCAAGCACAAGTATTTGTTATGAATTTGTGTTTTAGCTAGGGCAGGCTGCAGTTAGCTTCTATGTTGTCGACCAGGCTAGACTTTGGTGATGCCACCGGTGAGCAAACCTTTTCTCTACACCTTACAATCAGGAATTTGTGTTGAATTATCTCAGTGCTCACACAATTTTAATTTTCATCTTAGCTTTTGTGTCACCAAATAAGCTGTATGGCAATCTGTGCTGTTAAAATGTTTAAGAATGGGCATAAACTTTGTAAATAGAATGTCATAGTACAATTGTTCCTTGGTATCCATGGGAAACTGGTTCCAGGACTCCCTTCACATCCCAAACTTCACAGATGCCCAAGTCCCTGATAAAAAGCGTATAGTATTAGCGTATAACCTCTGCACATCCTCCCATGTATTTTAAATCATCTCTAGATTACTTAAAATACCTAATACAAGATAAATGCTATGTAAATAATTGTTATACTGTATTATTTAGGGAATAATGACAAGGAAAAATAAACTTGTACATGCTCAGTACAGACAAAATCATTTATTGTTTTTGAATATCTTCAATGCATGTTTGGTTGAATCTACAGATGTGGCACTCATGGATATAGAGGGCTGACTGTACTTGATATTCAAGGTATTTAAAAGTATTACTAGCAAAGAGCATGAGAAGCAAAGCATATTTCAGAAGTAAACATGAGTTTTGTTAAGTTGATTGCTTCAGTTAAAAAAATAATTTAATGGATAGTTTTACATTTCACTGGGCTAGATAAAAAATGGTACTAATATTTATATAAGCTTGATTCTGTAGTTGGTTTGGTATTACATTGCTAATACCTGGCCTGTATAAGTCCTTACTATTATACAGTTTTGTGATTAGTTAAATAATATATTTTTAAAAGTTATCCTAAAAATATAATCTGGTCATTTCAAAATGTTTGTATTTGAAATAGATTTTTGTACAATGGGGTGGATATGGAGTTATTCAGTGCAAATATATGCTTAATACCAAACCCAATTCAAGAAGCTATGTCTAGATCTATGGCCCAGATTTTCCCCTTCAAATCTGCTGGCATGAGATGGGGAAAAAAACAGCTTACTCTTTTAATACTTATTTTCATTTTGAAATCCTGGACATATGAACGAAAACATTAGAGGCCTCTTTTTTGAATTTCTTTTATAATAACAAAACGATATTTATGAAGGGGTTCCCTTATTGTAAATTTGTTTTGACCACTGCATTAACTTTAAAATTCTTAAAGAATGAAGGCTGACATTTATAATCACTAAGCTCAGGTAGCAGGAATTTGGGATTTTATTTTCTAAGAACTATGTGTCATTTTTAGCTTATAGTTAATATTGCATTTACTTGGAAAAATGTGAATGGAGTTAATTAACATTTTTAAAAGTTTATGTGTTTTTGGAATATCCCTGGAGATAGTTCACCATGTCTTACATTTAGCTAATAAGAAAACTGAGGCAAGTAAAACTAAATGTTCCTATCAAAGAACTAATATTCACAGTTTGTGAATATTACAAACTGAGACTACTAAATTGCATTAATGCTTTCTTGAGAGAAAAAAATATACTCTTCCAAAGATAATTTTAAGAGACACAAATGTTTATCATTTATGTATAGATATTAAAAAATTTAAATTATTTTATAGAAATGATGCATCTGTATTACCCCTCCTAATATAAACAGCAGCTTTTATAAATGTAAATGGTTATGAAGGGAACTTTATGAAGTCTAAAATATTTAAATGTTACTCAAAAAAGTAATAAAATCATGAATGTGCAAGGAAAATAATTTATTTTTGTTATGAGGACTTGTATGTTGGTAACAGACCTTATAGCTAGGAAATTCTCATTAGGATTTCTTCAAGGTAAGTTTTCTTTTTATTTCTTGGCACTTTAATTTCTTAAAGGCTGAGGGATTTATATTACATTTAAGGGAAAGGTCTGTGAGATAGCTGGTTATCATTGAAACGTAGCCTCAGAGTGCTTTCATCTGCTTTGTACACTTCAATTACTTTAATTTAAAGTTGGGAGGTGGAGGTGCCTAATACTGTCATTACTGAGATGTTAGTAGAAAGCTATCTAATGAGTGCCATATGTTAAAAACAAACATCAGTGAACGCACATCCATTAAAATACATTTTAGTTGCCTGTCGTATTTTCTTAGTTGTGTTTCAGTAATAAGAGTTTTGCACAATAAAATGGCCAGTTGTAGCCTACAAAGCACTTGTGAGCTTGAACTGCAATGAAAATGGCACTTGCAAAATATCTTAATGAAGGATTTGTTGTCTTTAAATCCTGAATGAGTATGGTATTTCCTATCTGGTTCCTGTAAACATATCTCACGCTTGAGGTTTATGATTGTTTCAAATAAAAAGAACTTCAACAATGAGTAGTGTGTTACAGTGATCATGAAGAAATTTGTCAATGTTATGGGATCATTTTACACTGTTTTAAAGCAAGATTTCTCAACCTTAGTGCCATTGTCATTTGGAGCAAAAAGTCACTCTGTTGTGCGGGACTGTCCTGTGCATTGTAGGATGTTCAAGTCTGTCCCTGGCATCCATCTACTTTCCTTTGAACCCTAAATCAACTCTAATTGAGAAACAATACTTAAGAAAAATTAAATTATAGAGGAGATTAAAAGGTAAAATATACACAAGAAAAATATTTCCCACGAGACTATCTCCTGTATCTGAAAATGTCCACCATTCAATCACTTAGTAATTGACCAAGTATTTTTACTACTTAAACACTGACTCATTCAAAATTAAATTAAACCTAAGTTTGGGGCAGAAAGTATATAATCATATAGGGTCCTCAAATCCTCATTATTTTTATTAATTTGATTACCATAAATTTCACCTCTGATATCCAAATTAAAAAATACTCAAGGAGTTTTGGGTTTAGAAGCAAGAAGGCATAGACTCAGTCTTCCGTGCTCCTTCCCTTTAAATGCAGTTAACACTCTGGAAATTATTCAACAGACAATAACAAAAAGATTCCGAAAGCCAGAAATAAGAAGGCAAACTGGCTGGAAACCTCAAGATTTTAGGGTTGATAATGTGGTAAATTCCCTGGATTTTCTTTCTTTCTTTTTTTTCTTTTCTTTTTTTTTTTGAGTTGAACTCTCACTCTGTCACCCAGACTGGAGTGCAGTGGCCGCTCCTAGCCACTGCAGCCTCGACCTGCTGGGCTCCGGCGATCCTTCAGCCTCAGCCTTCCAAGTAGCTGGAACTACAGGCTCGCACCAGCATGCATGGCTAATTTTTGATTTATTGTAGAGATGAGGTCTTGCCAAGTTGCCCGGTGGGTCTCGAACCCGCGGGCTCAGGCAATCCACTCACCTCCGCCTCCCAAAGCACAGGATTACAGGTTGAGCCACCAAGCCCAGCTGATTTTCTTTCAATTCCTCGAGACTGAGAACTGAAGAGGCCTACAACAACATACACAAAATTCAAGAAAAAAAATTCAAAGAAAAGTTTGCCCTCTCTGGCCAAAGGACTTTGGGATGGGAAGCCCAGCAAAGACCTAGTGGGATGCCTCAACTCCTGCTCCACAAGCCAAGCAAGAAGGAGGTTCTATAGTTAGCAGCAGCAGCAAAGCTTTAGATTATCTCTGCCTCCACCTCACAATTGGGACATTGGTGCACACTTTTATCTGCCCACAGTAGTGTCAGCAGTGAAGTTGTGTGTCTTCCTGGTCATTCAGTGAGTTAAGAAGATCCAAGCCTAATGCTACTGCCTTCCTCACAATACTGCCTAGAAGTGGCAAGTAAATAGCCCAGGAAAGCACATTCTGTCCCCCTAAGACCGCACCATCAGGGGTTGTCTGGGAAGCATAACAATGCCAAAAGAATGGAGCAGACCAAAATGGCACTGCAAAGGCTCAGAAAGTTTAACTATCATGGGAACTAAATCCCACTAAATTAAGAACAGACGTACCCACTAAATCTAAACGGGGTTGAATGTTTTCTAAAACAGATTTACAAAGGATAGAGTCTTCTAACATAATATCTTGTGCTCAAGATAAAATTAAAAATCATCTGTTAAAACAAAAATAAGAAATCACAATTTGAATAAGAAAAGACAGTCAATTGAAGCCACTACAGAGGTAAACCAGATGTTGAAATTATCTCAACAAATTTTAAAGCAGTTGTCATAAACATGCTTCAGTAATAGATTACATTAAATTTGAAGCATTGTTGTTGAATAAATTGCAACATTTACAAATATTTCAATGATGACAAATCACAATAATAAATGTATAAATTTATTATAATAAATTTTAAAATTAAAACAAAATTAAAAAAATAATATTTCAAGAAATAAATAAAAGTTATGAAAAGAACCAAATACAAATTGTACAACTGAGAAATATAATACTTTACCCCAAAGCTTGCCAGATTAACTCACAGTAAAGGAGATGATAGAAGACAGAGTCAATAAACTTGAAAGCAGAGCAATACAGTTTTTTCTATCTAAGTAACAGAGATAAAGTAGATAAAAAAAGAATATCTGTAGGCAATGAAAAAAATCTGCAATTCATATCATTGGGATTTCAGGAAAAGAGAAAGAGTGTGCACTAAAAGTACATGCGGAGAAATAAAGGCTAAAAACTTTCTCAAATTGGTGAGAGACATAAACCTCTTGAATTGAGAAACTGAGTAAACCTCTTACAAGGACACTACTATCAGTAACAACAGATTTCTCATCTAAAACTGGATGAGAAATTTCTTCTGGATGCCAAAAGAAAATGGCACAACATTTTCAAGCACTGAAAGGAAATAGCTGTCTGGCCTGAATTCTATATGCGGGGCAGATACCCTTCAAGAATAAAGGGGAAATACATATAGTTTCAGAAAAAGAAAAAACTGAGAATATGTTGCTACCAGACCCACTTTTAAAGATTAGTTGAAGGCAGTTCTTCAAATACGATGCCAATGACAACAGAAAACTGTGTGGAATTTTCAGAATGGAAATAAGAACAATGCTATAAGTAAAAGTAAAAGTAAACTAATATACTATCAGTCACATGAATTCTTTTAGTCATATGTTACGGTTGAAATAAACATTATAAGCCGGGCTCGGTGGCTCAGCCTGTAATCCCGCGCTTTTGGGAGGCTGAGGTGAGTGGATTGCCTGAGCCCGCGGGTTCAAGACCCGCCTGGGCAGGCGAAACCTCATCTCTACAATAAATCAAAAAATTAGCCGGGCGTGGTAGCGTGCGCCTGTAGTTCCAGCTACTTGGAAGCCTGAGGCGGAAGGATCACTGGAGTCCAGCAGGTGAGACTGCGGTGTCCGGGAGCGGCCACTGCACTCCAGTCTGGGCGATGGAATGAGACTCCAACTCAAAAATAAATAAAAAAAAAAGAAACAAGCATTATAACAGAAATATTATATGGTGTTTAATGTATGTAGAGGAAATAATTAAAACTACATTTAAATGATAAAGACATTTAAATGCAAGTAAGGTTTTTACTCTTCACTTAAAGTGGTAAAAGGTTGAAACACAAATAGGTTGTGATAATGCTATGTGCATATAATTATAAATAGAGGAACACTGAGGAAATTATATAAAGCAGTACAGTAAAAAACATTATAAATAAATACAAATGGAACACTAAAATAGTTTTCAAGTAACACAGGAAAGACAGAAATGAAACAAAGGGACAAAAACTAGAGGAAACAAACAGAAAATGAATATAAATTATCAGACATAACCCTAATATATCAAATAAGTAATTATTTTACATGTAAGTAGTATAAATATATCAATAAAAAAGATTGACAAGGTGAATAAAAACAACTGTACGCTATCTACAAGAAACTCCCTTAAAAATAACAATATAGGTAGGTTGAAAGTAAAATAATAGAGAAATGTATACCATACAAACATTAATTTTAAAAAATAGAAGTAGTTATATAACAACAGATAAAGTAGACCTCATAGCAAAGAAAATTATCAAGGACAAAGAGAGGCACTATACAGTGATAAAAAAATCTATCCATCATGAAAATATAACAATTGCAAATGTGCATTCACCAAACAAGTAAATTTCAAAATGTAGACAAATCCATAATTATAATTGAGGACTTTAACATCCCACTCTTAGCAATTTTAAGAACTACTTGACAGAAAGTCAGCAAGGACATCAAAGAACTGGACAACATCAACGATCAACATCAACATCAATATCAACAACCTGCTGACATTTATGGAACACTTTACCCAACAGCAGAAGTATACGTATTCTTTTCAAGTGCCTCTGTCCTGAGTCCTAAGAAATATAGAACTGAAATCATGCAGGATATGTTCTTTGACAATAGAATCATGATAGATTTCAGTATCAGAAAAACAATGTTTCAAATATTTGAAAACTAAACAGCACACTTTCAAATAATCTACAAATCAGCAAGAAACCCCAAAGAAAAATTTAAAAAATACATAAAATGGAATGAAAATTAAAAGACTATGTTAAAAATATGTAATACAGCTAGAAAAAAGTACTGAGGGAAAGTTATACTACTAAATGTTTACATTAAAAAAAGAAAGAGTCTTGGTCAATAATCTATGAAAGTAGAAACAAGAAGAGCAAAATAAACCCAAAGGAAGCAGAAGGAAAAACAAACAAAAAAAGAACAAATAGTGAAATTGAAGGAATAGAAACACGTGAAAGAAGTTGAAACAAAAGCTAGTACTTTAAAAAAATCAATGATATGATACATTTTTAGTATTATTGATAAAACTAAAGAGATGTAGCATATATCACCAGTATCAGAAATAAAATGAAATACCTCTACATATCTTGCAGTCATTAAAGCTGCATAGACTGATGGAAGAATACTAAGAACAACTTTGCATTCATAAATTCAGCAACTTATAAAAAATAAAAGAATTTTTAAAAATGCAAATTATATTTTATTTATCAATAAAAAACTCAACTGAGAGGAAGGTCAATTAAATCGTTGACTTTGAAATTTAAAAGGTCCTGAAAAAGAAAGTCCAGGTGATTGCACTAAAAAATTTTACCAAAGAAGAATGAACACCAAATTTATACAATCTCTTCAGGAAAATAGAAGATAACACTTTCTAACTCATTTTATGAAGACAGTATTACCCTGATACCAAAACAGACAAAAATTTTATGCAAAAGAGAGAAGTACATACCAATGTAACTCATGACCTTAGACGCAATGCTCCTCAACAAAATATTAGTAAATGGAATTTGATGATGTATAAAAATGAATAGCAGAATTTATTCCAGGTTTTCAAAGCTTGCCCAGCGTTTGAAAATCCATCAACATAATCTACCATATCAACAGGCTAAATGAGAAAATTTATATGATCATATCCATTCACACCCAGAAAGTATTAGGCAGAATGCAACACCCATTCATGATTTTAAAAACTCTCAGAGTAACAGGAATAGGAGGGGACGTTTTCAACCTCATTAAAAAATCTACAAGTTGACAATTCTCCTTAAATTGATCAATAGGTCTAACACAAGTCCTATCAAAATTTCAATTAAGAATTTTTATAGGCATAGACATGCTTATTATAAAATGTATACAGAAAGGGAAAGGACCTAAAATAGCCCAAAGAATTTGAAAAGGAAGAATAAAGTAGAAAAATCACTCTTCCTAATACTAAGGCTAACTCTATAGCCACAGTAACAAAGACAACGTGGTATTAGTGGCAGAGTAGACACATAGATCACAGAGAATTGAGAATCCAGAAATAGATCCACATACATATGCCCAATAAATTTTTGACTAGGAGAAAAAGCAATTTGAAAAAGTGATAGCCAAAAACCAAAAATTACTCAAATGTCTTTTAGTGGGTAAATGGTTAAATAAGCCCTAGGACAACTTATCATGTAATATTATTCAGCTATGTAAAAAAAAGAAAAGAAAACTATTTATATACACAAATTGGGTGAACTTCAAGGAAATTTGTGGCGTTAAAAAAAAGCCAGGCTCAAAAGAACACATACTAAATAACTCAATTTAAATAGCATTTGTGAAATAGGATAATTATAGTGATAGAGAACAAAATTAGTGTTTGTCAGGGGTTAGAGACAGGAGAGAAGAGGGTGAATGTGTCTAGGAAGAGAGAGCATGAGAAAGTCTTGTATTTATGATACAGATGAACATTTTGACTGTGGTGCCAATCACATGAAGTTAAACATGATAAAACTTCATAGAGCTATGCACATACACAAAAATACACATATACAACTGAATACATATATAACCTGTGAAATATGAATTTTCTCTGTGGCTTGTACTAATCTATTTTTCTCATTCTGATATTGTACTATAGTTCTTTTAGATGCTAACACTGGAACAGACTGGGTGAAGGGCTCCTAGGACATCCCTGTACATTTATTTGCAAATTTCCATGAAGTTATATTCATTTCAAAATAATTGTTTTAAGATGGGAAGAGTTACCCTGCAGATGAAGTAAGTGTTAAGGAATTTGGGCACACATAGGTGAGCAGCAACTGGATCTAGTGTTGGTTTCCTTATGGCAAGCTGGTTAGATAGAATACCATGTTTCCCTTTCTGGTCACAAAAGTGTCACTCTAATTGTCTCCTCTTGAGCAACTTCTTCCCCACACCCTCAATTATTTTCTCTCAAGTTTTCTATATGGGATAATTTTTTGATATAGTAGCCAAGGTATTTTCATTCTAGGTAACATTCTTCTTTCTACTGTCTAGACTTTTTCTTTTTTCTCTTAACTAGGGCACTGGGATATTGAGGTTTTATACCTTAAAAAAGAATGACAGAACCAAAACTTCATCTCTAAAGTAGGAACAACAAAAACTAAACTGCTTTAATAAGAAAAAAAATTCCAAACACAATAGCTGAAGTAAAAGTGTTTTTTTCTTTTGTGATAGTTCTGGCTGGCCATGTCAGGAGGAGCAGCTCTGCTGAATGAGGATCCAGAGACCCAGTTTCCTTTAATCCTGTTCATCCACCTTTCCCTTGAGCATGCTTCTTCTTTGTGTGATTGAAGCTGGATGGCTCCCTTGTGTTCCAGTCCTCAGAAAATAGGGGATATGGATTTGTTTTTAAGCAAGTAAGGTAAGAGTTACATTATATCACCTCTGTGCACACAATGGAATATTATTCAACCATAGAAAAGACGGAAATCCGGCCATTTTAAACAACTTGGATGAACCTGGAAGGCATTATGCTAAGTGAAATAAACCAGATGTAAACAAATACTACATGATCTCACTTATTTGTATAATCTAAAAAAGTCAAACTCTTAGAAACCAGAGGGTAGAATGGTGGTTGCCAGGAGAAGGGATCAGGGGAGGATTGGGAGGAGGAAACAGGAAGGTGTTGGTCACCCATACAAATTATGTTAGGCAAGATGAAGAAGCTCTGGAAATCTAATGTACAACACTGTAACTATAGTTACAATATTGTATTGTACACTTGAAATTTGCTAAGAGCGAAGATCTTAAGAGTTCAAGCCAAATCTTAAGTGTTCAAACCACACACATACAAGATAGTAACTATATTAGCCAGTGAATATGTGAATTCGCTTGATTGTGGTGATTATTTTACAATTATACATATGTCAAGTTAGGTTTTACATTTTAAAATATACCATCTTTAATTGTCAAATATTTTAATTGTCAGAATGAAAGAAAAACATTTATTTTAGCCAAAAAAAAAAGGATTCTAGGTTTCGTGTTTGGTAATTTATCATAAGAATTGCAGAAGGCTAGTGGAAGGCTAGGATACAGAAAGCCAGTCAGAGTAAGTGGGGCTGCCTCTGAGCATCTGGGAGAGGAGGAGGGCCAGCAAGGGGGCTAAAGAGCAACCACGAGGGTGAACGATGCCCTGTCCTAGGTCCCAGCCCTGCCCCTGCCCCGCCCCTGCCCCCACCCCTGCCCCCACCCCACGATGGGCCTGGGCTAGAGGCTCCAAAAGCAGAAGGCTCCATTATGGCATAAAGGCGTGAAGTAGGTAGTGTGGCAAGGGGGATTTTAAGCAGTGGAAGCAGGGAGTAAGGAAGCATCCATTTATCTCCACACATGGCCATTCCTCCATAGCATTCACGTAAAAAAAAACCAAAAAACAAAGAGCAGATCAACAAAGCAAATAATATGTAAATTTGAAACTCTCAAAATATGGTCAAATACCAGTTCTTCGCACAGTTGGGAAATGACATAGGAATTAAAAGGAGAGATAATAAAAGGACAATGTCAACCTAGTTGGGGTTATAACTGCTACATTTCTTCAATCTGCACTTGGAGAGCCTCCTAAAACAGACAGAAAAAAGACATTGCAATGTTCTGTTCGTATATTCCACACACTTCCTATGTCAGGAGTTGCTTTTCCTATATTCCATTTCTATCTATTTTAATGCACTAGATACATATCACATCTTTTTCCTTTTTTACTTTTCACTGAGCTCAAACAACATAGAAAATATTTCGAAGAAAAATATCTTTTTACTTCAATTTTAAAAAACACAGCTATTATTAAAAGCCAATTTTTCTGGCTCTGTGTAAGTTACTTTCCTAGGCAGTAGAGTTTCAGGGAGCGCAGAAAGATTTTTTAACAGGTAGCAAAAATGGAATGAAAAAAAAACATAGCCAGAAACATGAGTACTTTTCCTGAGAGCCTACCTTGTAGCCCGGCTCGGTGGCTCAGCCTGTAATCCCATGCTTTGGGAGTCTGAGGTGAGTGGATTGCCTGAGCCTGCGGGTTCGAGACCCGCCTGGGCAACTTGACGAGACCTCATCTCTACAATAAATCAAAAAATTAGCCGGGCGTGGTAGTGCGCACCTGTTAGTTCCAGAAGGCTGAGGCGGAAGGATCGCCAGAGTCCAGCAGGTTGAGGCTGCGGTGCTGGGAGCGGCCACTGCACTCCAGTCTGGGTGACAGAGTGAGACTCCAACTCAAAAAAAAAAAACCAAAACAAAACAGTCTACTTTGCATCTTCATTTTGCTAGCTAAATTTCAACTTCACCTAGACAGCATGTTGTCTACATTTCACCATTGATACTAGCATTTAATTCTTTACACACTTTAAACGGTCAAAACTACACATGGACAAATGATAATAGAAGACATAAAATTTAAAAACATCTGAAGTCACTTTATTGAGTCACATAAAAGCAGATTGGCAGAGCACATTTGATGTTTCAGTCCCCATAGACCCTTGTCTGAGCCAATGCCAAAATAAAGACAGCACTTGGAGAGCTTCAAGTCATGTCAACTCTTCATGAAATATGACAAATTGCTTACTTTGCACTTATGTCAGGAATGGAAATAAAATTATTTTTAAAAGTGTTCAGGGAGACAGTTGTATTCTGAGGCAGAATACAAATTTCAACTTTAATTGGAAGGTAGGGAAAAGGAAAGAAGCAAGCTCAAAATGTACACTTACAGAGTACATCAACTATTTTGCAAACACCATCAATTCATCCCAGGCTTTCATCTTGGTAAAATAAAACATATTGACTAAATTAATCAGAAAGATTGAGCAGTTATGTCAAATTTCTATGAAGACCAAAGCAAAAAAAATAGAAAGCTGAAATTATTGTAATATAATGTGAAATTTTTTCAGGACTCACAAAGGAGTATGTGTAACAAGATGTCAGAAGAACCAGTTGAAGTAAATAGGAATTCAATTAAGGAAGAAAAGAATAAAAGGTTCTCAGAGAAGCTGAAAAACAAGGCTGCATATAGAAATGCTCAGTGAAGCCTTTCTTCTCATTAAGGCAATGGGTTTATGGTCCCTGTTGTGCTTTATACTAATGCCTTCCTCAGAATACCTTGTTCACATCATGAGTCACTGTGCATCAGGCTTGGTCCATTACTGCTTTACATCCCTGGGCTCTTTCATTTTAAAATGACTAGCAATGCCTGGTGTATTCTGTCCTGACTTATTCTTTTTTCTTTTTTTTTTTGAGTTGGAGTCTCACTTTTGTCGCCCAGACAGGAGTGCAGTGGCCGCTTCCGGCCACCACATTGACTTATGCTTAAGATTCCCACGAAGAGCTCTCCTCACTAACCACACAACACGGTAAACTAGGATTGTAAATTTACTCATTGGTAGAATTTCAGTGGTTTTTTAATTAACCCAAAGGTAACGGATTGTCCAATTAATTAAAAGTAATGAAAGTGAATGTGAAACACAAGAGTGGACCATGCCCATTTAAATTTAGTATCCCTCCCCAACCCAGGTTCTCCTTTGGATTAGAAAATTGTGCAGGACACCACAACTACATAGCTGCTGTTTTGTGAGTGAAGCAAAGTATTTCTCTTCTCCTTCCATCATAGCACTTTTCCTCATACATTAGTTTGAAGACAGTATGTTTATTAGTTATCTATGTCTGAAACCAGGATTCGCTATTAGGAGGGAAAGAGTGACTGCAACAGAATAGAAGGTATTGCTCTAAAAAGCAAAGGCCTGTTCATTGGGTGGAGTAGAAAAAGTGACATCAACAATGCTTTCTGAAGATTGCAGTTTTTCAGGTGCTTATGTCAGAGACCATTTCAACCAAGTAGATTCATATTAGCTAAAAGCTTGGTAGCCAGTGAAGTACGACTACACATGCATATTCAGACAGAGAAAGAGTAGTGTCGATTGAAAGCACACATTCTGCTTATTGGCAAACATTGATATTGGCAAACATTGATATAGGCAAATCTCCTCTTGATAATTAGTGAGCACTCACACATAAAAATTGAAGCAAAATAAAAAAGGATCAGATTCCACAGGGATATATTGTTCAATTAAAGAATCAGTTGAAGACTATGACCCTCAGCAACAAATTGTTCAGTTGAGCCAATATGTATAAGTTGAAACCTAAGAAATAGACTAACCAAATAAATACAAACACTAGATATGGGATATATAGGGAGGACACATTTGTGAAAATGTTCTCTTCCAGGGAACCAAAGAAAATTTTAGAAACATCTTTTGGCATCTTTAATAAGATGCATAGAAATAGGAACTATGGAGTACTCCAAGATGCAGGTAGTAGTGATTGAGACCCATGTTCTTGTAGTAAGAATTCCCTGCAAATGTGTCATGTGAGATAGGGACCAGTGTCAAATCCACTGCCTGAAATCAGGTGTAGAAAGGTCTATGTTACCTTTGAGAGGAAAGAATTAGAGCCATGTTTTTGGCTGAACACATAGTTTATAGAACCACTGGGCTCAGAAAATTGGAACAACAAAAGAAAGGGCTTTCCACAGTGAATTGACCTGATTTGTCATATCACCAATGTCTATAGGGAGAGACATAAGGAATGGGGGGAAAAATATATAGCCTTGAAGCCTCTATCTCAAAGTGATCCTGAAAGTCAAAGAAAAATTTTGCTAAGAATGGCAGAAATGAAAAATCAAAATATTAATTTGCCCCAGATAAATTTAATTCTTTTGCAACAGTTTGAAATAGACTTTGAAGTAACTACATTTAGGATATTCAATAAAGAAAAATGTGCATTGTAAGTGAACAAGAAAATATAAAGAAAAAATAGATGTGAAACAAATACATATCAACATAAAAAGAATCCATTTTAAAATGTCAATAAAATAAAAAATGTATTGAATTTTTTTAAATGAAGAATAAATTTAATGTTTTCTAAATGTAGTAAGAGAAAATCCAAGAAAAGAGAATGGAGAATGTAGTCAGAAGGCTTATATTTTATTTTTTAATTTAATTTAAATTTTTTTTGAGTCAGGTTCTCATTCTGTCACCTAGAATGGAGTACAGTGGCACATTCACAGCTTACTGCAAACTTGTCCTCCTGGGCTCAGGCAATACTTCTGCCTTAGCCTCCTCAGGAGCCAGGACTACAGAACATGCACACTTGACTAATTTTTTGATTTTTTTTTTTTTTTTGTAGAGATGAGGTCCTGCTGTGTTGCCTAGGCTGATCTCAAGCTCTCAGGCTCAAGTCATCTTCGGCCTCCAGAAGTGTTGGGATTGCAGATGTGAGTCACCATGCCCAGCCTGGGATGCTGATCTTCAAAATAAAAAAGTTTTTTTTTTTTAAGAAGCCTCAGCTGGAATTCCCACTATAAATACTGAGCAGGGAGAAAAGTATATTACCATGCTCATGAATAAGAAGACTTAAAATAATAAAAGAACAAGTCTTCCCAAATATATCTTAGATTCAATTAATATAATTTTATTATCAATTATTATAATCTGACTTAAATCTTGGCAAGTTTTTTCATGGAACTTGATAATATGACCCTACTTTCTTTACACTGAAAAAATATTTCTCAGGGACCCCTTCCCTATGTAATTCCTCATCTGATCCAAAAGAGGATTAAGTGCAAAATGTACAGGAAAGAAGCAAAGCAGAAGCCGTTGCTTTCTTTTTTTTTTTTTTTTTTTT
>NW_007249728.1:703408-780194 GCF_000164805.1 Carlito syrichta | reverse complement strand
TCACCTCAGCCTCCCAAAGGCGCGGGATTACAGGCTGAGCCACCGAGCCCGGCTACAAGCCGTTGCTTTCTGAAGGTTGCCATGATGAAATGCAGTGACAGAGAGACACAAAAATACTTGATCTTATTTTTCTATGCTTTATGCTCAGTCTTTTTTTTTTTTTCCTGACTGGTAGCCCTGGTGACCAGAGGCGACCCCCGCCTGTCACCAGATTCTTAACATAGACTCAGAAAGGTGACAACTTCTCATAGGATTCTCCATGAGCTTATCCTTCATGCTCCAACTTTGGAAGATAGATGTGCTTAGCTTTTGGATGGACTAAAAATGTTTCTAATTCTTCAGTTTCCCCTACTTCAGTTATTTATCGTTGCTTATCTACCTCCCTCCCTCAATTTAAAATTTTATTTTGCTCACAATTGTTTGGCAAGGAACTCAGAAAGGGCTAACTTTCCTCTCATTTGGATGGCATTTACTGAAATGTCCAGGGCAATAGGACACACTTTCCAATTGTAATCGCTCACTCATATGTCTGGTGTCTTGGGTTCCTTGCCTTCTGTCTTTATCCATATGGCATCTAATCTTCCAAGGATTCTCCACACAGCACGAGCTTTTCACGACATAGTCGTTTCATGGTAGTCTTTCTTTTTTTTGATTCAGGAGGTACATGTGCGTGTTTGTTACATGGATGTATTATGTAGTGGTGAGGACTGGGTCTCAGGTGGCTCATTCCCCAGATAGTGAACATTGTGCCCCATAGGTATTTTCTGAACCCTAGCCTCCTCCTCCTCACTTTCCCCTTAATTGGTATCCGTGTCTTTTTGATCATTTAGCTCCCACATATGAATGAGTACATATGGTGTTTGGTTTTCTGTTTCTAAGTCAGTTCACTTAGGTTGATATATATATATATATATATTTTTTTTTTTTTTTTTTCCATGGCAGGGTAGCATTCTATGGTATATATATACCACGTTTTCTTTTTCCAGTCAATCGTTGATTGGCACTTAGGTTGGTTCCATGATTTTGCTATTGTGAATAGTGTTGCAATGAACATATGAGTACAGGTATCTTTTTTATATGTTAATTTACTTCCCTTTGGAGAGATTTCTAGCAGTAGGATTGCTGGTTAAATGGTAATATAATTTTCAGTTTTTTGAGAAATTTCCATACTATTTTTCATAGAGGTTGAACTAGTTTGCAATCCCAACAATGGATGAGTGTTTCCTTTTCTCCACAACTGCGCCAACATCTGTTGTTCTTTGTCATGGGAGCTATTCTTTACATAACTGCTGAGTTCTAAGAAGCAAGAAGTCCTAAGCTACGAAGCTCATGCTCTCCTGAATCCTTTGACATTTTGTCTCTTAGGCATTTCTCCTAATACTGCCTTGCATGTTTATTCTTGTGTCAATGTCTGCTTCAAAAAGTTCCAGGACTGTATAGACTTCATGCCAATAAATGTGAAAGCTTATATAAAATAGACATATTTTTTGAAACACACAAAAAGGCAAAGCATGCCCAAAACATAGATACCTTTAAAAGCCCTAAATGAATTTTATAAACTTAAATTCATATTTTAAAACTTTCCAAAAAAAGAACAGACATAGGTAGATACACTGATGAATTCTAATAAACATTTAATTCGTAAGTAATTCTGATGCTGCACATATGAGGTTGGACAATTAAGTTTGTGAACTCATCCTAGAAAAAGTGCTATATACCTCATTGCTAATATCACTATGATCACCTTTGAAGTATTCCCTTTGGGAAGCTATGCACTGATGCCAGAACGTTGTCCACCTGTCAAAGCAATTTTGGAACAACTATCAGAGGTGTCCTCGTGAAAATATAGTAGTTTGAATGAGAGCAGCGAACAAAATTAAATTCTTGTTAAACTTGGCAAGAGTGGAAGTGAAATGAGGGACATGTTAGTCCAAGTTATAGGGATAATACCATGAAGAAAATGACAGTGTGCAAATATTGCTCTCTCTGTTTGAGCTAAGAGATCCATCTTCTCCTGCTCTGGGACATTGGTGCTCCTAGTTTTTTTATTTTTTATCTTGGGTGGTGAGAAAAGTGTATAATTCAGTGAATTTTAGTATATTCAGAGTTGTCTAACCATGATCACAGTAAATTTTAGAATGTTTATCGCCCCTCAAAGAAATACCAAATCCTGGAGCACCAACCCTGACACTTCCCATCACAACCAGTTCTAGGCAACCACTAGATCTTTCTGTATTTATAGATTTGCCTATTCTAGACATTTCATATAATTGAAATCATATTATATATGTGATCTTTTGTACAGGTTTCTTCTGCTTCATGTAATATTTTCAAGGTTTATTCATGTTGTAGCATGTATCAGTACTGCATTCCATTTTTACTGAATAATCTTTAATTATATGTGTATGCTACATACATATCCATTCATCGGACGATATGACATTTGGGTTGTTTCCACCCTTTAGCTGTTATGAATAATATTGGTATGAACACTAATGCACAAAGTTTTCATTTGGACATATATTTCATTTCACTTGGAGTACATACCCAGGAGTGGAATTACTGGGCCATCTGGTAACTCTATGTTTAACTTTCTGAAAAACTGTCAGATCATTTTATTAATTTATTTTATTTTAAAGATGTGGGGTACAATTCAGGCTTAGGTATACAAGTGGTCATCGCATAGGTAAAGTTTGGGCTTCCCTTTGGTCCTCACTTTGCCTGATTTGAGATCAGGTACCCTTATTAATGTTATGTCCTCTCCCTCATCCCCATTCCCCGCCCCCGGCAGTTTCCAGCTACTGACAATCCCTTTCTTACAGTATTTTGGTAAATGTTCAGAGCCTGCTTATGAGTGAGAACACGTGGTACTCAGTTCTTTGTTTCTGTGATAAATCACTGAGTATTATAGTCTCTAAATCCATCCAAGTTGCTGCAAAGTACATAGTTTTGTTCTTCTTTATGACTGTGTAATATTTCGTCGTGTATATGTACCACTTTTTTTTTTTTATTCAGTCCAGCTTTGATGAGCAGCATGATTGGTTCCATGTTTTTGCTATTGTAAATAGTGCTACAATAAGCATGCATGTGCAGGTATGTTTTTTGCAGAGTGATTTAAGTTCCTTCAGGTATATTCCCAGAAGGGGGATTGCTGGGTTTTATGAAAGGTCAATTTCTAGTTCTTTTAGGAATCGCCACACTGTTTTCCATAGAGGTTGAACTAGTTTGCATTCCCACCAACTTCCTTTTCTCTACAACCTCACTAGCACCTGTTGGTTTTTGTTTCATTAATGATGGCCATTCGTACTGGAGGTAGGTGATATCTCAATTTGGTTTTGATTTGCACTTCTCTGATGATTAGTGAGGTTGAGCATTTTTTCATGTGTCTGTTGGCTGTTCCTAGTTTTTACGCCTCTGGGCTGGTAATGTGCCTTTCACCACTGACTCTCGTGGTTCTTCAGGCCTTGGACTTTGTACTGGAATAACACCACTGGCTTTCCTGGGCCTTTAGCTTGTAGATGGCAGACTGTGGGATTTTTCAGCTACCATTCATAATCACATGAGACAGTCCCACATAATAAATATCTTTCTATATATCGATCTATATCTTATTGGTTCTGCTTCTCTGGAGGACCTAATACAACTGCACTATATCTGAGCTTTCCACAAATTATAAATATAATGTGAGACTGAATCAAACATGTAACACTGTAGAAGTTTAAGTGACTCAAGATACAAAAGTCACCGAAAAAGGTTGCACAGATATAGGCTGATAACAGAAGAAGCTATGAATTGTTTCTATAGCAAAAGGTCAAGTTGACCATAATTCTCAACTTTAAAAAAAAAAAAGTCATATGACCTTAAAGGTCATCCTTCTCAGTTTCTAAAATTTGTGTCCACAGATTACTGATTAAGGTCAGAACCTATTCATTCTTAAGTACTAATTGTTTGATTCATCTTTTTGTCTTCTGTGGGCCGTCAAATGCTTTGGTTCATTTTTGCTCCTTTCAATTAAAAGCATAGTAAAGTTTCAACAATAGAGAAAAGACTTAAACTTTAAGCTTCATTATGCTTTTCAGTGAAGCTAAGAAATGTAAAAAAAAAAATGGAACATCCTCAAGTGTATCAGTTTTAACATTGGTGAAATCATTGCTCATTTTCTCAGTTGAGATATTTAATCTAATAAAAGGAATGAATAACTTCTTTGAGGTAATGTTTTAGACTCTTTTTTTCAGAACATAGTGCCCTGGACATGTGAGTTTAATTACATGGCTCTACAATCCACTCGATTTAGTTTCTGAGTTTAAGCCATTTGCTTTTAAAATGAGTTTTAGAATATTTTTCCATTTTAAAATTATAATGTACTTCCTAATTTGACGTACATTATACTTGGAGAGACTATAGCTTTTAAGAAGCATAATGATGAATAGAGGCTGCCATTATCATCAAAATCAGCATAAAGATCAGTTTTAATTAATGATAATTCTGCAGTTATTGACATGACTGCACATATTTGCATGATAGGGAGAGCTTTTAAAAAATAAATATATACAATCTCTTGATCTAATTGCTCTGTACTTCATCAAGTACCCCCTTGGTGATGACCTAACTGATTTTTCCTATTAGTTCCAAGATTTAGTCAGGTCTGACATGTAGCTTAGATAATCACAAGTTTTCTCTTTCTTGAAAGCATCATAGCTGTGGCACACAAAATGGCAGTGAAGGTTGGAATTTTTTCTTTTAGTAGACAGCTGCTCAATTCTTGTTATTTCTTAGTATTCTCTGATTACACTATGTACTACTCAGTGGTAGAGCTTATCTTTGGATATTAGCAGTATATGATGTTTTCCTTGTACTTTTGTTATTTCATGTAGCAATAATATTCCTTGTCAAGTTGGACTGGACAGAAACTATATTTTTAATTTTTCACATTGGAAAAAATGTTACAATGTGCAAAAAAGTGACATTCATAAATGATTTTATTTTTCACTAAAATAATTTGAAATAGCTATTATATATGTCACATATGCTTCAACTGTTTTATTAACAACTTATTTAAATATAGAAATGTCATGATATTACATGGTTTCTGCACAAGAAATAATATGTATCCAAAACTAAAAGAGCAACCTGCTCAGTTATCTAATATAAAGGTCTATTCATTTTTCTCCTATCATTTTTATTTCCATACTATTACCTGGCATGTATATCAATATCACTGCTACTGTCATGTTTTGTTTCTATTTGAACAACAGGCAATTTAACCTGTTCAAATTTCAGTAACATCTTCTTTTGTAAAATAGTGCCTATAATCTATTTTTTATAATTTCAGAAAACATAACAAATTTATTGCAATCTTTTGTTGCTCTGAAGTTGTTCCCCTGCTACCTGTGAAATTGAGTGTAAATATTGTGAACTATTCAATTTAACATTGAATATTTATGAAACACACACAATCCATATTTATGATGAACATATTTATTCAGATCAAAGAGAGGCTTTACAAGAATTGATAACTAAGTGCAATGATCACCTTTGTCAGGATCTGAAAGACCAGTGGTAAGCTTGCTGTTTGTGTTTGAAGTTCAGCTACCAATCTAATATCTCAGAAAATTAAATTTTCCTTTAGAAACTATTACACATTTTAACTCAATTTTTTGTATAATCTAATTAGCCTCAAGCCTGTAGGTGCAGCAAATAGACCCATAGAAATTACTTTACTCTGCCAAAAACAGGAAGATCAAATCACTACTTTTTAGGAGTAGGCTCAGATTTTTAAATACATGCTTACAAAGTGTCAAGACGTTAAGTCAGTACTGTGCTAGCCTGGTTCCTACTGGGTCACAAGATTGATTGTACGAATCTCTTCTCAACTTCATATTCAGGGATACCATGTTTGAAATTGGTCACGGTGGGAGTATTAGCCACCATTCACCTTAGCAAACATTACAAATCAAGGCTTTTTAAAACAGGGCCCTAATCTAAACTTCTTTGATTAATTATAAAAGTTGAACTATTCATGATAAACACAGAAAATTTATAAGTGATTGATTAAACAAAGCAAGTGTAATCACCCTCATAAAAAAGAAATGCATAAAATCATAGAGAATTAGCTCATTTAGGAATTGTATCACACACTTATCTATGTGGGAACTTGAGGTGTTGGTTTTATATATAGACTTGTATACTTTGAACAAGTTAGATACCCTGTATAGTGTGGTATATTTCAGCGATTTTTTCCCCCCCAGAAGAATGGGCCAGGTAATTGAGTTATCTAATATTTAAAAACTAAAGTAAGAAATGCTAGCTGAAGAAATTTCTCCCAAATGTCTAGGAAATTATGAGGAAGGGGAGGTAATTTGTAAGGATTTACTGATTTTATTAAAAATGTTCAGTCCCATGAACCTATGTGTTTCTCTAATTAAAGTTTTTCAGCACAGCTTTATCCTCAAGCATTCAAAAGGCAAAAATGAGTTAGTGTGATGTTCTCCTACAAGGTAAAAATCATTTGAAAACCAAGTAGGTAATCATGATCGGACTACTCCTCAACTGTAATCACGTTGTAAAAACCATAGCTTAGTTCCCATCTCCTTTTTTTTTTTTTTTTTTTTTTTTGAGTTGGAGTCTCACTCTGTCGCCCAGACTGGAGTGCAGTGGCCGCTCCCAGCCACCGCAGCCTCGACCTGCTGGGCTCCGGCGGTCCTTCCACCTCAGCCTTCCGAGTAGCTGGAACTACTGGCATGCGCTACCACGCCCGGCTAATTTTTTATTTATTGTAGAGATGAGGTCTTGCCGAGTTGCCCAGGCGGGTCTCGAACCCGCGGGCTCAGGCAATCCACTCACCTCAGCCTCCCAAGGCACGGGATTACAGGCTGAGCCAACAAGCCTGGCTCCCGACTACTTTTAACACTATTTCTTTGACTGTTAGCCCAGAAGTCGGCAAACATGTTTTTAGAGTCAGATGGTATATATGTTAAACTAGGTGAACCGATATGGTCTTTGTGGCATGCGCATCCTTTTCTGTTTTTCTTATCTTTAAAAAATATATATATTTTTTAGACAACCCTTTAAAAATTTAGCAGTCTTAGATTGCTGAGAGGATTTGACCTCCAGACTATGCTTTAGCTACCCCTTTCTAAGCTACTCCCTTCAATCCCTTTTCACTTTCTCATATATATTTTCCCAGCAATGTTCTTTCATATTTCCTATGAGTTTTGCTCATTTTTCTTCCGCTTTTTGTCCTACATACTTGTATTCCTTCCCCCTATGAGCACTACAAGCTTATAATTTTTTTGAGGGGAGGGCAGATCACATATTACTTCTCTCTTTTGCTTTCAGCCCTTCTTCCATTGTTTTTCTTTCATTGCCTATTGATCTTTCTCTCACATATTAGAATCTTAGATAATATAAATATACTAATTTCTATTTATTAAATGACCTATTCTTTTATTTATTTTCTGTAAAATGTGCTATTTACTTCTTTTTTAAAAAAATCATTTTTCTTTTTTTAAATTTTTTATTTTTTTGAGTCGGAATCTCATTCCATTACCCAGGCTGGAGTGCAGTGGCACACTCACAGTCACCCCAGCATCAGCCTGCTGGGCTCTGGCAATCCTTTGGCCTCAGCCTTCCAAGTAGCTGCAACTACAGGCGCGTGCTGCCACGCCAGGCTAATTTTTTTTTTTTTTTTTTTAATTGTAGAGACGAGGTCTCACCAAGTTGTCGGGGCTGTTCTGGAACCCTCAGGGTCAGGCAATTCACTCACCTCGATCTCCCAAAGTGCTGGGATTATGGGCTGAGCCACCGAGCCCAGCCTCTTTTTTTAAAAAATTGTTTTTCTTGCTTTCTTTTCTATAATTTTCCTCTCTTCTTGTAGAAAGAAGTCTATCTTATTTCCTCTTTGGTAATTTTTCTTTTTTGTATGATTCTTATTTTTGTTTTCCTTTTCACATTCCATATGGTGTATCTCCTGACAGCTACGCAACAATCCCTTTAAAATAAATTAGGAAAAGCTTCCATTAAAAACTTTTTATTTGCTATTAATACTTTATGCCTGAAAACTTTTATATTTCATACCTTTTCATTTGTAGAAAGAAAACACATGAACAACCCCATGTAAATGCTTCCCTCTTTTCCCTCAATGATGTTTTTTATTTCAGAGCACCTATAAGAAATTTGACAAATTTTTAGCAAATTGTTTAAATAAAACTAGCTTGCTCTCCAAGTCTTCCTAAGATTTTTCTTTTTGAGATGTTTTTCTGGAAGCCTGTTGACATTTATTTTACGTGGTAGAATTGCAACAAAAAGAAATAAAGGCCATCTAACCAAAAATAGAGAATACAACCTATTATTCTTCTATATGAACTTTAAAAAGAAAAAAAAAACGAGCTGTGATTTTGAAAACATGAATAGCCATTATACTTTTAAATGTTTTTCCATCATTCTGTAAACATTGATATAGATTCAAACAATATAAAATATTCTTAAAATTTTTCATAAAGTATAAAAAGAGGTCAGAAGCATTTTATTGTTTTATATATTTATTTTTCCCATTTCAACTTATTTATTGTTTATTTATATATCTATACCCCTAAGATTTTTTTTAAAGCAAATATTTCCCTTCATTTGAAGGGATTTTTAATTGAATAAATTAAATTGACTTTACTTCATCAACACTACCATAAGTGAATGCCACTAAATTCAAGACTATTTTATAATGAAATGCATTCAAATAGGAATCCATTATGTTATCAGAGTGCCCTTCGAACATAAAGTTTGTGAAAAATAATCATTTTACCATTTCCTTACTTTCCAAGTCTTTGAGGACGCATTTGATGTGATACATTTTGAGAAGTAATGAAAACACAAACAGTGCTGAAGAATTACCTGTGTTTTTTGGTCTAAATAAGAATTGGATTTTAAACTTAATGTGATTTTAAAACTCATATGATTAAGATTTAACTCTTCTATGAGACTTCTATTATTCCATCTGTATGGCTGATGTGAGATCTTTGTAAACAAATTTGCATGCTAAATCTCAAAGTGTCACACATCTTCTGAAATCAATTGTGGTACCCAGAAGCCCACATTCTCTTCCCTCTAGTAACTGTATAAAAGTATACATTTCAAAAATTTTCAGCTGGTTTTATAAATAAGAACTTTTCTGGATATTATTAAGGCCATATGCTACAAAATGGTTATTTCAGAGTAGATTAATAGATTATGTAATGTGTAGGTCTAAATCACATTGATTTTAATTATTTTAACTTGTTAAATACTTTTTGCTTTAATATTTTCTATTTAAACTTGGATAGTGATTAATTTATACTCACTTGCTTTCTATTGTACTTAAAATATTTTAGAATAAGTAGTATGGAATAATTTTCTAAAATAATTTAATTTGTTTCATTCTTTTAAGCAATTTTATCCAAAGTAATTTCCTAAGTCCCTTCTGAATAAAGTTGTCTACTTAGGCTTATTTTGGAATTATAGGAAATTACAGATGGAAGCAAATTTAAAAAAGAAGATTAAAAGATTAAACTGAGGAAGGATCTGGAAAGAGGGGGAATGAAGATATGATAGTGATAGTAATACTTTATCATGTTAACATTATGATTGAAGAACAGGAGTTTTAAAGCTTATAGCTCTAATTTAGCACAGGATATTGCGTTCAAACCTCAACAGAAATATACAAAGCTATAGACCATTATAATGTGCTATTAAATTAGATGTGCATTGAATAATTTACCATAATGATGTATCTGAGATACCAACTCACTTCTAAGTGTTCTTCCTTACTCCATGCAAGTTTTACTGAAACACAACTTTGTTATTACCTAAGAATGATATCTTCTCAGGAAGAAGATTGAACCTGCCTATTAGTAATATCTCCAAGGTAAACTGCATCTAGTGTTATCTGACCACATATTCTTTTTGTTCAGCATAATCATAAATATGATCAATGAGACAAAATATTAAATACTTCATGCTTAGCAGTTAAAGGAGAATGCCATCATTTTTTAAATGTAGAAAATCAAATAGGTAGAAAGAGACAAATGTGAAAATTATCCTATATTTAAGGAACTCACGTTAGTGTTACAATATGCTGCAGCTATATTCCCTAAAGTATGAGAGGGGAATAAATCTGTAAGTTAGCACCAACACATGAGAATTTCAATAACCCTACATGCTGATTATTTGTATTTAGAAAAATAAACCATTTATTTGTATGGTCAAATTTTTGTTGTTATTTGACTAAAAGCATAATAGTTTTCTTGGGACACATTATTAAAACTTCTGGGATATTTCTCTAGTTATAAGAAGAATGCATAAATGCCTACTATTTGATTACTAATTAACGAGGAGAGTGAAATTATGGCTCAATTGTTCAATCTATTTTTTTTTAGTATGCCAACTCTTTGCAAGAATAATTTGTGTGTGTACTTGAATTTTTGCAATCAATTGATTTAAAAAGTATTCTTTCCTTTCCTGTTACTAAATTTTTGTATTTCATCCAATATTGAGGTGGTAAATTCCCATTCATAAGACTGACTACTGTGGACTTTCCATTTTGACCGTAGGTAAGCATTCTTTCTTTCTTCCTGTGACATCTCTACATGAATATGCATCCCCAATAGAGTGTTTATTGAATAGCCTTTATCCATCTGCTATGCCTTTGCTCATGTCATTTTCCATGCCCAAAAATGCTTCCATATGGAATTCTATTCTAACCATACCCGTTATGAAGAATCAGTTCAAGTCACACTTAATCCTATCATAGTTGTTCCACATTGACTTCATCTATAATGTCTGAAATCTAATCTATATTATCAAATCACTTATTGAATAGGTTAGCCTACATTATTTTTGTGAAATTAGTTTGCTGGTGTATTGTTACTTAAATTTTTAAGCATTCATGCAAAGGGTTGAAAATTCAAATGTCTGTGGTGGTCAGATTGGTCATTCGTGAATGAATCAGCCAAATGCAATGCAGTGTGTGTACATTTTAACAGTGAAGCAGTTGTGCAGCTGTTGTGACCTGCAGAATGTGCCACCCCATCGCAAGGAGAAACCATATCCCAGCTTTAGCCAATTGCTGTTCTGTAGAAAAACAGGGCTCATTGTTGCCAGATAGAAATAAATAAATAGAAAAGCTGAGATTTTATGTAAAATCTCCTGAATTATAGAAGTTGGTTCAAAGTTTTTGAAAATCACTAAGAATAGTGGTGAATAAGATAAATCCCTTCTTCTCAAAGTGTTTACAATCAAATGAGTACATATGTTATAACAATTTTCCAAGCAGACTTATCCTATACATGTTGGTGTTTTTATTTGATTGAGCAATAGGGCAATGGCTAATATTAAATATCTACTATGTTACAATAAAATAGAATGAAATAGCAAAAGAAAAATCCCATCAAAACCAATAAAGATAAATAAAATAATAAACAACTGTCCTTTTTCTTCACACACATACATACATGTGCAAACATGGATAAGGACTAAATAGATCATACAACATTATATTCTAACACCACTGAATCTTCTGCCACGCTCAACAGCTGCTGTAAAATATATTTAAATGTAAATATTGGCTCCAAAGCAATATTCTGTAGGAATATTATTGCATTCTCTCAGTTGAACACTGATTTCAACTAAAATTATCTATAACGCTCATGTATAGTCTGTGATTTTTTTTCAAAATCTCAAATAAGGTAGATAACATTAAAATATTAAAAAGCATTAATAGACAGTGGGCAATAAAAAAACTAAATCTAAATTTTGTTTTGTTTTTCTTTAAAAAAAAGCAAAACCAGCAACCTACAGAGTATGGAAGTGACCACATTCTTCAGAAAGTCTTAAGTCTACTTTTCTGAATTGGTCTTTTCTGAAAATAAGAGACATATTTGCAAAACATTTAAATATTTTGCTTTTATAAATTTATGCAATTATTTAAAAAATTGTTTTATTCTGTTTTGTTTTTAATTTATCCATTGTCATTTCATAATGTCCCACAGGTCTATCATGTGAAGTAGCCAAAAGAAATAGACCATAAAATAATGGAAAGAAATGAGAATGGAGAAGAAAAAGAAATTTAGTATATACTGAAAAAATTGTTTTTCTGCTCCTTTCCTTCTTTATCCTCTTATTATTCCTCTTCCTTTTCATTTTCTTCTTTTCCCCTTCTTATTTTTCTTCTTCTTTTATCCCAAATGTGTTTTAACAAACACAGAAAGACTTATGTAGAAAACCTTTATTAATTTGTCTCTCACATTTAAGTACTGGAAAATGGTTTATGAGTTTGCTTGGCACAGAATATTTAATAAAGCAATCAATAGACAAGTCTATTAATATCAACTTCTTTTATAGAGCCTTATAAAGTCAAACTTAAGATATAACAAAATATAAATATTGTATTTATTACACAACAAAGAGGTTAAAACATGCTTTTATCTTTTTCAGAGCAGCTATATTCAATTGGATTACAGTTAGAAGGTCAGTGTCTCCTCCCCAATGGCCCCAAATCAGTTCTGATATGAAGAGCTGGAAACAGACAAGATTAAACTCTGATTACTTCTTTGAGGATGAGATGTTTTTAAATCAGAGTTGGCAAATCCTGCCAGAAGTGCATCTGTCAGGGATCAAACTCCATTGGCATTAGGGGTTCATTCTAAAACCCAAAATGTACTTCATTAAGTACTTCTCTTTAAAGCAATCATGCTGACTACTCTTCATAGTCAGAGCATAAGGTTTTGAAGGATTTTAGCGATCAGTTTTTTTAAAGTTCTTTGATGTCTAGAAATTTATTGAAATGAATTCATTTACAATTAATTGAAAATGAAATTTACTAAAGGGAAATGTTCACACAAATCAATTAGTTCAGGTTTGATCCCAAAAGCCAAATCCACAATTTCTGAATGGAGTCTAAACTTTGAAAATTATTTCTCCTTTCCCTCGGTAGAATGAATAATTTGGTATAGCAATATAAAAATAAGATAATTAGACTTCGAATTTCCATAGTCTCATTCACAGAGTGTTCCTATTTGTTAAATTCTTCTAGCTTTTAAATTATAAATGCTCGTGTAAGATTTTCAAACTTCAAGAGAAAAGGGTCATCTGAGCCAGTAAAAGCTGAAAACAGAGACTAAGATGAAAATGTGGTTAAGGGTTGAACCATAAACACTTATGAAAGCCTGTGCTTTGCAGTTGGGATTGCAGGAATCTATAGGAAGATTCAGCAGTTGAGCTAATTTGCCTATGGAAAAAGAAGACTAAAAAAAGAAATAATAAGAAATATGGAGACAAATAATAATAATGAATTATAGAAGTGTTGAGAAAGAGAGAGAGAGAGAATAATAACAGGCATTGTTTTTAATCACTTGCTATATACTAGATCTTTTTCTAAGGGTTTAATACATATTGATGTATTTTCTCTGGCAACAGCTTTTTGGAAGGGAAAAGACAGTCAGAAAGGTGAAATAGTTGCCCACAGTATCTTAGAACTTTCAAACTGTTATAATAAAATATCATAGACTGGTTGGTTTATAATCAACAGGAATTTATTTGTCACAGTTCTGAAGACCGAGAAGACCAAGATCAAAGCATCGACAGATTCTGATGAGGGTTCTTTCCTGTTCATAGGTGGCACCTTCTCACTGTGTCCTCATGTAGTAGAAGAACTGAATGAGCTCCAGTGTGCTCTGCCCTCATGACCTAGTCACCTCCCAAATGTCCCACCTCCTAATACTACTACTTTGGGGGTTAGGATTTTAACACATGAATTTTGAGAGGACATAAACATCAAACCACAGCAATCACTTGTCAAAAAAGACTTGCCCTGGATTAAGCTCTTAGCAACACACCACTATTGTATTTTATGGAGTCACTCCTCTACAAAATGGCCGGCTACATCTAGATGTAGGATAAAGAGAACAGGAAACTAAGAATTACTTCAGTCAACATCACTGGGCCACCCTGTGCTTAGAACTTTTGTGACTTGTATTCTACACAGGTACTACATTTTTACGCCTAAGTTTCAGAGACTAGATTTTATACCATCTAGTTTTCTTTTTCAACAGTAAATCTATCGTTTCTGACCTTTCTTTTGTCATGTTTGCACTCTGCCAGGATTCTGTATTTTCCATATGTTGGAAAGATCTTTTCACCAGATTTCTTATCTGAGCTCCTGGAACAGAGAGGGGAATCTTTCACTTTAGAATGCTTGAAATCAGAGTAATTGAGAGCTCTGGAAATGGGCTCTGTTTTTCATAACAATTATAAAAACAAGCAACCCAAAAGCTCAGTGGTTCCAAACCACTTAAAAGGAAGATGGTCTCTGCCCACATGTTGCAGAGACAATTGCCTTATCTCTGCCATGTTGTCTGTTGCTCAAAGCCTTTCTTTACAAATCTCTGCATGGGTCACACAGTGCAGCTGCCAGCATGGCATATGTTTCTTATCAGTAAATATGAGAAGTCTCCAGGGTTCTCTATGGCTTGCAGTACCCAAAATGAACTACAGCTTTGGTTCTTAATATTTAAACAGAAAAAAAGATGAGTGGAGAGGGGAATGACAATTCAATAGATCCAAAATGGCAGAGGGCGATTCTTTTATAGACTGGTGTTTCCTACAAATGAAATTTCTTTCTGGTCTCATAATATATGAGCATTATTAAGAATAGAACTTAAGTAAAAGAAATAGAAGTTATTTCCTTCTAGTTGGGGTAATCAAACAAGACTTCAGTTCATCCTTCAATGGGGTAGTTGATACAAACAGAAACCAGTGTGAACTTTCTACCTATACTGATGTCCATCTTGTTTACTTTGAAAGAAAATAACTCTCACAAATAATGTTGCCACTGTGTGTTAATAAAAAATGTATTTGAGGGCATATTCATCATTACTAATATTTAGCTTATAAAATGGTAAACTTAACTGAAAATACAATTAAAAGAAAAAATATTTCTAAAAAATCTTAGGTATTCAAATTTTATTTTTTTCTATTTTTAACTGATGTTTGAATACATTGACTGCTGTTTTTTAAACTTTTGTGCTGTTATTAAAATATGAGCCTAGAATTTTAAAATGATTTTATCGTTTATTAAAAACTGATTTTAGGAAGAAAGGAAGTACAGCTCAAAAACAAATAGCTTCAAGTTCTTCAATTCCTTAACAATTCCAAATTATAGTCTTCCTTTTGTACATGAATTCAGTCTAAGATCCTTTTCAAGAATTGGTGGTCAAAGTGAAGAGATTTGTTAACACTCAGGTGATCCGAGATCCCCCGGCACTCAGATCAGGGAAATCCTGAAGTACTTTTTTAAGAGTGGAAGGAGCCAAGATGGGGGCTTTGTGCTGATAGGTTAACAAAAGTAAAAAAAGTCATTATAAATAAGAGGATTGACATTATAATTGCCAAAGTAATCATAGGATTTGTTGGTAGAACAGGAGAAAAGTAAAATATTAGTGTGCAGAAATTTTGACTATTTCTCTAATTGACATTCTGTATGGTATATAACTGTGTCTATTATGAGAACTCCTTTCTTCCTTTGCATAACCAATTCTCCCTTTCAGGTACAGGAAATTGCAAAATGAAAGCAACATGCACATGCTGTTACCTTTTAGGGGGAAGAAAAGGAATATTATGACACTCTCTCTTACAGATGCCTTCATGATATCTCTTTCAATCTTGCTGCCTCTCTCTCACACAGTGTCATGGATGGAATCAAAATGTTCTGGAAAATACCTAACTCATATTGACCGATTCTAAATTAGTTTTGCTAATTAGAACCCCTCCCCAAAAGTGTATATTAATAATGGCATTCTGAACTTCCGTTTTACAGTTCACATTGTTTATTTGGTTGTTTTAATTTTTCTTTTCAGATATGAGAGATGCAATTTCTGTGTGCCTGTTCAGGCTATGTACCATGTTTGTTATTGTCCAAAGGATGCAGAATTTCTTCTACCAATGTCAAATTCTCTTGTTTGGACTGAAATGCATAAGGTTCTTGGCTAGCAGAGATGTGTTGCATCTTAACTTTCCAAGTAAAGGACCATAAATTAAAACTCTACTTTTTGTTGTTGTAAATCATTCATATTGAGAGCTATGGTGTCCCAGGACTTTTTGTATTTTCCCTATTATATAATATAAACAATGAGAGAATGTATATTTAATTACAGTACTGCTGCTTGTTGAATAGATCACCGAAAATTGGTTTCTCGCAGATTGTTATAAAGAAAAAGAATGACATTAATTGTTAACATGGCCAGAAGTTGCCTCCATTGATAAGACTTAGTGTGGATGGTTCTGGGATGGGAGTAAATATGGTGTATTGGTATAACTTGTAAGTGTAGAGACGAAGTTGGATTTTGGTACTTGAGAAAAATGGATTAGCAACTTGCATAAAGAACCAATAGAGGACAAGAAGACAGCTTAACAGTGTTCCAAAAGTGTATGTTTTATTGGGTCAAAGACTATAAAAGTTGCAAAAAACCCTTTTCTCCCTCCTTCAATAAGGCAGGTGTGAGAGAAACTTTATCAGGAAAGATGTAATCAATCAGCTTGTTCCAGCTTCCCACTTCTTTATCCCCAGAGAAAAACTTCTAGCTTTTTTGACACTAGGAACTTTGCAGCTTTTTGTCCATAACCACTGAAGGATGGACTTTCCTCAAGCTTTTTGTTTCTCATCTTATCTGTGATTAATATGCTAATTATAAAATACTCAAAATTCCATGGGACTTATGTATCCACTTGGGAAGATATAAAAATTTCAAAGTTAAGGATGTTTATCACTAGTGGACTTTTTTCACTGATAATAAAATATGGTCTGTGAAACTTTCTCATTGCTTAATCCTATATTGAAAGTACATTTTGAAGCTTGATTCCTAAGTGGAGAAGTCATGATACTCACCTAATCCTTTCCAGAAGCATCTTAACAATTAATCAAATATTGTGTTGGTTTCTGATACCTGACTAGACTAAACATAATAGTTCTATTTTCTGTGGAAGAAAACAATTTCATAACATATCAAAAAATACAAACAATAGAGAGGGGATAAAGATAGCTGACTAGAGTGTGTCTCTCTTATGGAGCAAACCAAAATAGAGTTCATGGCACCCAGAGAGAAGCAGGAATGGCAGTCCACCCCATGACTCATCAAAAAAGTGAGAATAGCCACATAGTGCAAAGAAGAGAAAAAAAAAATCAGTTGAACTGAGTTGGAGCTGGCCAGACTCTCATGTGATCATAGAACAGACTACAGGCAACCTCCAGACACACTGGAGAAGGAAATGGGAATTCAGGAATTCTATGCTCCTGCCATAAACTTGGAGGGCCCCCAAGCCTTGCTGGATTCGGTACCTCCCAGGAAGCTGCCTTACCCATAGCCTTGTTCTGTGGAAAGCCATGTGGAATGGCACAGGAAAAACAAAGCCCTGAGCAGCTCCAACTGCCCTATCCCAGGAACTCAACCCTTGCTGGAGACTGCTTTCTAGCTGACCTGGAAGTGACCGGGCTACAAGGACAAACTTTGTGTTCTCAGACAGTTCCTGGTTGTGCTGGGTTGCCCTGATAACGCCTGAGGCCCCAAGGCTGGCTGAACTTAGATATTCAGATCCCAGACTGCCTGAGGCTAGGCAGGAGAGCTGGGTAGGACTCATTGCCATAGGAACATCTTATTCCTAAAGTCAACATTTTTGTGCAACCTCAACAGAAAAGCATTACCCTACTGGCCAAGGACTCCCTCCCAATGCCCACTGGCATAGCCAAGGGTGCACATGGGTAGGGAGCTTGAGTACATTTCCTCCTGTAATTCCCTCAAATGCCCAAAACAGACAGAGAGCCTGGATAATTTTCATAGTCCTTTCTGCCACCTAGGTTAGCTGGGCAATTCCTTGGAAGAACAAAGGACAGACAGAAAATCAACAGCCACCATCATAGCTGGTTCTCTCCCACAAGTGCCACCTCCTGGCTGGAGGCCAACAGTACAGCCCATCACATCTAATATAACAATGGTAGCCAAGTTTTTTGGCATCAGGGACCATTTTCATGGAAGACAATTTTTCCACAGAATGGAGTGTGGGGGATGGTATTGGGATGATTCAAGTGCATAACATTTATTTTGCACTTTACTTCTATTATTATTACAATGTAATATATAATGAAATAGTTATTCAACTCACTATGAAAAAAGAGGCATGGATGGAAATGGTAAATAAAATAATGGGTGGGCTAAGTGAAGACTAAAATAAGTGTCAGATTCTGACTTAAAGCCTGCTACCAGATGCAACTGTGCAATTGAAGTACATCAACTCACTTGCCACTCACTGATAGGGTTTTGATATGAATCTGTAAGCAACTGATTTATTATGGTCTCTGTGCAGTCAAACCTTACTGTTAATGTTAATCTCTATTTGCAACCACTCCTCTGCACTAGCATCACTGCCTCAGCTCCATTCAGATCATCAGGCATTAGATTCTCATAAGGAGTGTGCAACCTAGATCCTTTGTATGTGCAGTTCTCAATATGGGTCACAATCCTATGAGAATCTAATGCCGCCACTGATGTAACAGAATATGGAGGTTAGGCAGTAATGTGAATGATGGAGAGTGGTTGTAAATACAGATGAAGCTTTGCTCACTTGCCCATTGCTCACCTCCTGCTGTGTAGCACAGTTCCTAACAGGTCATGGACCAGTACCACTCTGTGGCCCAGGGTTTGGGGACCCCTGTGATATAATACTTCAACTTTGGAAAAGGTCTGATCTCAGACTCCAGCTAGCACCACTGTCTGAGCCACCTCAGTTACTCAGGATGCCTTGAGCCTATGCAGGTACCAACACAGAACTGCCACAGCTGGCAATTGAGAAACTTACCACACCAAGACTATATATAACCAAGAAAATCCTACAGCACCTATGTCAGCCCCATGCCAACCTCAAATAAGAAAAAATAGTCTGCCTAAATGTGAAGAAACCAGAAAAATAATTCTGACAATATGAAAAAAACAGAGTTCTTCAACATCCCCAAAAGACCACACTAACTCTTCAGAAATGAACCCTAACTTAAATTGAATCTTTGAAATTCCAGAGATAGAATTCAAAGGGTTGATTATAAAATTTATCAATGAGATTCAGGAGAAAACTGAAAACCAACATTAAAAAAAATTTTTAAAAACCTATTAAGGACATGAATGAAAAATTCTTCAAAGAGATGACACTTTAAAAAAGCTGAAATTCTGTACAAAATTTAGTAGAAAATTTTAATAGCAGATTAAAACAAGTAGAAGAAAGGATCTCAGAACTTGAAATCAAGTCTTTTGAATTAACCCAATCAGGCAGCAATAAAGAAAAAAGAATCAAGAAAATGAAGCAAAGTCTCCAAGGAATGTGAGATTATGTAAAATGTCCAAACCTAGGAATCATAAGTATTCCTGAAGAAGAAAATATAAGGTTTGAAAAACCTATTTGAGAAAATAATGGAGGAAAACTTCCCTGGCCTTCCTGAGATCTAAACATCCAGATACAAGAAACCCAAAGAACCCCTAGAAGATTCACTGCAAAAAGATCATTCCTGTGGCATATAATCATCTGGTAATGCAAAGTTAATGTGAAGGAAAGAATTTTAACAGTAGTGAGACAAAAGAATCAAATAACTTACAAAGGTAAACCCATCAGACTAACAGAAGAAATCCTACAAGCCAGAAGGGATTGGGGCCCCATCTTTAAACTTCTCAACAGAATAAGAATTAGCTAAGGATCTTGTATCCTGCAAAACTAAGTTTCATAAATGAAGGGTAAATAAAGTCTCTCTCAGACAAGCAAACACTGAGAAAATTTGTCACCACTAGACCAGCTTTACAAGACATGCTCAAAAGAGTCAAAATAAACCAGTAGAAAAACACTAGAAATCATAAAGTTCACAGGACTTACAGAGCACCAACACTACACACACACACACACACATACTCACACACACACACACGTATATATATAAAGTAACCAGATAGTAACCAGCATGATGAGTGAAATAATATCTTACATTTCATTATTAACCCTGAATGCAAATGGTCTCAATAACCCACTAAAAAGATATAGATTGGCAGAATGGATTTTTTTAAAAAGTCCAAATATCTGCTGCTTTCAAGAGACCCATTTAACACACAAAGACTTCTCTAAGTTCAAGAAAAAAGGGTGGAAAAAATATTTCACACAAATGGAAACCAAAAATAGCAGGAGAAGCCATTTTTCTATCAGATAAAACAGGCTTTAAATTAACAACATCAAAAAGATACAAAGATGATTATTATGTAACGATAAAGGGATCAATCCACAAGAAGATATAACAATTTTAAATGCATATGCACTTAACACCAGAGCATCCAGCTTCATAAAACAAATTCTACTAGACCTAAAAAAAAAATAGATAGCAATACAATAATAGTGGGAAACTTCAACACTTCACTGACAGCAATAGATAGATCATTAAAGCATAAAGTCAACAGTGAAGCATTGAAGTTAAACTGTTAAACTGAACACAAACGAATGGAACTAACGGAAATGTACAGAATATTCCACTTCAAAACTACAGAATACAATAAGTTCTATACACACAAATGAGTTCCATTTCAAGAGCACATTTATAAGCCTAATTTGTTTATGAGTCCAAAAAGGTTAACCTAGGTATCCAACTAACACAATTAGCTACATAGTACTGTACTGTAATGGGTTTATATATAATATTTTTCACACAAATAATACATAAAAAAACAAATGTGCAGTACTTACTGTAAAGTACATAAAAGCACAACCACTTGTAGAGGATGCATGCACGTGACCATATATGCCAGAAAAGTAAACTAATTTACATCATTGGAAATAAAAATACATATCTGTATTTTTGCAATTTGAAAATTTACAACTTAAGTGTTCATATTTAGGGGGCTTCTGTAAACATTTTTCTCATCAGCACATGGAATGGTCTCCAAGATAGACTGTATGATAGTTCCCAAATCATTAACTTCACTGTTAATGTTAATCTCTATTTGCAGCCACTCCTCAGCACTAGCATCACTAAATTAAAAAAAAAAAAATGAAATTAAATCAAATATCTTTTCAGACCACAGTGGAATAAACCAGAAATTAACCCCAAGAACTTGTGAACCAAACAAAAACATGGAAGTTAAAGCATCTGCTCTTGAATGATCCATGGGTCAACATTGAAATCAAAATAGAAATTTAAAAATTCCTCTAGGTGAATGACAACAATGAAACAAGTTACCAAAACTTCTGGGAAACAGCCAGAGCTGTGCTCAGAGGAAAATTTAGTCTTTAGTCCTTTAATAAGACTGAAAGGATGCATATTAACAAATTAGTATCACACCTCAATAAATCAGAAAATCATGAAAAAACTAAACTCAAATCTTGCAGAAGATAATAAATAACGAGAATCAGAGCAGAATAAATAAAACTGAAATTTTAAAAATACAAAGGATCAATGAAACAAGAAGGTGGTGCTTTAAAGATATAAGCAAAATTGATAGAACACTAACTAGATTAATTAAGAAATGCAGAGATAGTAGTCAAATTAGCTCAATCAGAAATGAAAGTGAAGACACTACAACTGATATGTTGGAAATACAAAAAAAGATTATCTGAGGTTATTAAGAATACTTCTGTGCAAACAAATTAGACAATCTAAAGGAAATGTATAAATTCTTGGAAACTCACAATCCCTCAACCCTAAGTCAAGAAGAAATAGAAACCCTGAACATACTAATAATGAATAGTGAGATTGAAACAGTAATTAAAAGTCTCCCAACAATAACAACAAAAGTCCAGGACCTAATGAAATCACAGTCTAATTCTACCAGAGTTTCAAAAAAGAACTACTACCATTTTTACGGAAACTATTTCATAAGATTGAAGAGGAATGAATTCTTCCTAACTATAAAGCCAGTATGACCCTGATACCAAAGCCAGGAAAATCCACATCCAAAAAAAGAAAACTACAGACACCTCAACAAAATATTAGGAAACCAAATTCAACAGCACATTAAAAAAAATTCACAACAATCAAAGGGGTTTTATCCTAGGGATGCAAGGATGTTACACGTAGGCAAGTCAGTAAATGCAATCCACCACATTAACATAATTAAAAACAAAAATTATATGATTTAATAGACACAGAAAGCAATTGAAAACATTCAGCATCCCTTTATAAAAACCCTCAGAAAATACATAGAGGAAAGAAACATTCTTCAAAATATAAAAGCCATATATGACAAACTCACAGTCAATGTCAACCTTATGAAGAAAAGTTGAATGCATTTTCTCTAGACCTGGAATAGGGCAAGGATGCCCACTTTTACCACTCCTATTCAACATAATATTGGATGTCCAAACTAGAACAATCAAGCAAGATAAAGAAATAGAGTATCCAAATTGAGAAAGATGAAATCAAATTATTTCTATATGCTGACTATATAATTTTATACATAGAGAATTCTAAAGGTTCCTCCAAAAGACTTCTGGACTTCATAAATGAATTCAGTAAAGTTTTAGGATACAAAATAAACACACACAAATCAGTAGCACTGCTATAAACCAGTAGCAACCAGGCTGAGAATCAAATTAAGTATTCAGTTCCATCTAAAATAGCAGCCAAAAAGCTAAAATGCCTAGGAATATATTTGGCCAAAGAGGTGAAAAACCTCTACAAGGAAAACTACAAAACACAGATGAAAGAAATTTTAGAGGATGCAAACAAATGGAAAACTTCTCATGCTCATGGCTTGAAAGAAGCAACATTATTAAGATGACCACATTACCAAAAGTAATCTACAGATTCAATTCAATTCTTTTCAAACGATCAGCATCATTTTTCACAGAATTAGAAAAAATAATTCTAAAATTCATAAGGAACCAAAAAAGAGCCAGAATAGCCAAAGCAATCCTAAGCAAAAAGAACAAAACTGGAGGCATCGCATTACCTGACTTTATATTATACTATAAGACTGTAGTAACCAAAAGAGCATGGTACTGTGCAGGAGCAAACATGAATCAATGGAACAGAGTAGAAAATCTAGACATAAACCAATACCTACAACAAGCTGATTTTTGACAAAGCAGACAAAAATATACACTGAAGAAAGGACAACCTATTCAACAATTTTTAATTAGTGCTGGAAAAATTGGATAGCATGTGGAAATTGGATCCATGTGAAAATTGGATACATGTGGAGAATGACACCTGGTCCCTTTCTATCACCATATACAAAAATTAACTCAAGATAAAGTAAAGACTTAAATGTCAGATCTAAAGCCATAAATGTCCAGAAGAAAACTTAAGAAAAACTCTTCTGGATATTGGTCTAGACAAAGATTTGTGGCTAAACTCCAAACGCAAATACAAAAACAACAACAGCAACAACACACACACACACACACACACAGCAAATTAGTGAGACCCAATTAAACTAAATAACTTCTGCAAAACAAAAGAAACAATCAATAGAGAAAATAGACAACCTATAGAATGGGAGAGGATATTCACAAACTATATATCCGACAAAGGGCTAATATCCAGAATCCACAAAGAACTCAAATTAGCAAGCAGAAAAAATGATCCCATTAGAAACTGGGCAAATGATATGAACAGACATCTTTCAAAAAAAGATGTACAAATGACCAACAAATATGAAAAAAATGCTCGACATCTTCATCATCTGACAAATGCAAATTAAAATCCCAATGAGATACCACCTTACACCAGTCAGGATGGTCATTATTAAAAAATCAAAAAACAATAGTGCTGGTGTGCATGCAATGAAAAGGGACTTATACACTGTTGGTGGGAATTTAAATTAGTAAAGCTTTATGAAAATTGGTATGGAGATTTTTCAAAGAACTAAAGTAGATCTATCATCTGATCCAGCAATCTTACTACTAGATATCTACCCAAAGGAACAAGGTTGCTATATAAAAAAGACACCTGCACTTGCATGTTCATCATAGCACAATTAACAATTGCAAAGAATATTATAGTCAAACCTCTAAAACTAAAGATGTAGATTGTCTTAAAAACTGCCTGAAAGGAGGAAAAAAGAAAATTAATGCAGTCAATCAATTATAGGAAATATTGTCAACATCTAATCAGAAATTATGAAAAATGAAAATGGAACATATTTTTTCAAGAGAAAGAGGACAAAAATTTTTTAAAAATCATATATTCTGTTCTATATTTAAAGAAAATTCTTTCAAAACTGACAGCATGCCTGCATTACAAAAAAAAATTAAATGAAGTTTTTTAAGTGAAAATTACACCTAAACTTCAATCTACAGGGAGGAATTAAGATCACCAGAAATGTCAATTATGTGGGTAAGCAACTAATTTACTTTCTTTTCTTAATTTATGTAAAAGGCAATTGACATTTAACATATTATAATATAGAGTGGGAATACTACATAAATAGAAGTCAAATATGTGAAAAAATTACTAATAGGAGCATGAAATTACACTATCATAAGGTTCTAACATTATATGTGAAATACAATAATAATTTAAGGTAGAATAGGATAAAGTAATAATGTGTATTTAAATCTTTAGAACAATAGTTTTTTCAAAATGTAAGTAAGAGCCCAAGGAATGAAGAATGGGATAAATAGAAAACAAGTAGCAATCTAGTAAACTTAAACCAAACATATCAATAATTACATTTCATACAAATGGCCTAAACACTCCAATTATAAGGTGAGGATCAATGTACTGGATTAAAAAAGTAAGACTCATGTTTGGCTTCTACTCTGCCCTTTGGAATAAATAGTTTAGTGAGTTTTTTTACTCTAAGTCTCTATCTGTAAAAATTGGGAACGCAAACCTGTCTCACAGCAAATGGGAGTATGCCTGGCACATAACAGGTGTTCAATAAACATGTTGAGTGAATAAATGTTGAGCGAACATGGAGGTTCTGTTAGAATTAAACATTGAAGTAAATGTAAAATACAAACATATCTACTATGCATACAAAAAATAAGGTCAAAGTTTTGGTTATTTTATTTTATTTTTAGCTTGCAATTGAACTTCTTCTATTAGCAAGAGACGCAATTAGGGGGATATTTAATACTGTCAGATGAAAACTAACCAAAGAGGAAAAAGACTTTTCTATAATGGCAGCGAGTCCTGATTCTGGACTTAGAGGAAAAGAGATGATTTTCCCAGCAAGAGCCAATGAGGACAATAGAACTCTCCTGCTGCTATGAACTCTCATTCATAGACAAAGGCAATATGTGGAGTTGGACTCCATTTAGGCAAAGCAGAGCTTCCAACAGTGCACATATTTGTGATGCAAGAAGAAATCAGTGTCCCTAGAAGAAGAAAAGTTGACATAATGGACTTGACCCACAACCCTCCATGTTTATGATTGTAGATAACTGTCCTGATTTAGTAATCACTTACTGCTTGGACAAATTCTGTAGCCAGAAAACAAAGAGCTAATCTGAAATGCTGGAAATTTTTGGATAGAATCTTTGCTGAGTAACATGCTTTTTTAGAAAGAACATCATCCCTATAATTGTTAGCTTAGAATAATGTAAAAAAAAAAAAAGTATTCATTTTTCAATTACTGAGTTGTTGGCAGTTTTTAGCAATAATTTTGGCAAACTTTTTGTTTAAAAACTTAGCCTTCATAGACACTAAACTATGAGGAATTATCTTCATAAACTGTTCCTACGAAATCTGGTTTCTGAAGTTGACTCAATGAGAATAAAATGTATTTTTGGTATCTCAACTTTTTCTCTCACACGTCCTACTTTTTTTTTTGTTTTTGTTTTTTTTTTTAGAGACACAGTCTCACTATGTTGTCCAGGCTCATTGAACTCCTGGCCCCAAGTGATCCTCCTTTCTCAGCCTTTCAAAGCACTGATCTTGCAGGTGTGAGCTACATGCCCAGCCTACTTTCTTCTTTCTTTATATTCTTAGTAGTCTTTGTGATACTCAAAAGGTAATTTATCATGGAAGATATTTAGATTTCATTTTGGAGGTTTTGAATCTTCATGCAACTTTTAAAATATAAAATGTTGATATTCTGTTTCTAATATGTCTTCATAAAATGTGACAGATTTCACATAGGGCTCTTATGTCACATGATTTAAATAGCATAAAATAGTTTTAAAAATGAGTTCTTGAAGTTTATATTGTTTAACATTCTGAATACTAGTATAACAAGCAAGATTATAAGATGAGACTATGATTACATCTAGTCTTTATCATTTTGTATTATATTATTATTTAAATTTTATATATTCGTTAGTTCAAAAATTATCTTTTAAAATTTTTTTCAAAAATTTAAAATATATTACTTAAAGTTATTTAGCTAACACATTTTTTTTAGTGTAGTAAATGTAATTTCAGGCAAGCTGGAAATGATGTTAAAATAACATCAAGATCTTGAAAATTTAAGGTGGAGATTAAACTTGAAGCTGAAGAGTAGATTTTGCCTAAATCTGTGACCAAAGTAAGACTTCTGTGCCTTTCTAATGTAAAATATATTGGCCAAACAGAACACTATTGTAAAATGTAGTTTGAGCTGTAATCAGAAACGTAACTGAAACGTGTATTCTGATACCAGAATCTGGTAAAAAAAAAAAGAAGTAACTTCGGACACTGCCAAACTAAGGAGGGATCTAAGCAAATAGGTATGCCAAGCTCTCCAATGAAATAACTACCTCTTGATCATCAGGTCTAGCCAGCATGGCCAACACGATGGACCAGAGCGATGCCCAGTAAATGGGTAAGATAATCAACTTCCCTACGCAATAGACTAGAACAGAAAGTAGGGGAGCGATACAGCTGAGGTTGGATAGCAAGTGGGAATCTCCAAAAAATCGGAATTATTTTTGAAGGGCAGGCCCCTTGTGGTACTAGCTTTCCTCGCTAGGTAAGTGTTCTAGGAACCCATGAGCGTCAGTGTACCAGCTAGCATTGTTGTGGGAGGCTGTGTTTGGCTTCAGTGGGGTGCTTTTTTCTTGTTGTTTTTTGTTTTTTATTTTCTGATTCTTTCAATACATTTGTCCATTTCATGATGGGTGACTTATGAGTGCACGTCCCCACTCCACACTGAATGTTCAGTAGTTTTTGACCAAAAATAGCATGACCCCCTTGGTTCACCCTCCTTATTCACTTTATCTAGCTGTCAGCGGCTTTTTTTGGTCCCCCAAATAAAAGAAACCTTCAAAAAGAAACGTTTTGCCAATGTGGAAGAGGTGAAACAAAAAAACAACAGAAACACTAAAAGGCCTCAAAATTGATAAGTTCAAAAACTGTTTGAGCAGTGGAAAAAGCATCTCAATAGGTGTATTGTATAAGACAGAGAGTATTTTGAAGGTGATTGAAGTTTAAATATGTAAGAATAAAAATACACCTTTTTAAGAATAAATTCCGGGTTTTTGGGGTCCCCCTCATATTGCTGGTCCTGCTAGAAGAAAGCAACTAGTGTTGCAGGTCTTTAACGAATAGAAAATAAGAATTCACTAGTCCTCTATTAGGTGCCAAGAGATGTGTTCTATTGTTCCATCAACAAAACCACATCTGTAACAGCAGGTGCATGGGAATCATCACCTGATCAAATTTATGAAAATGCACTTTATTATGCAAAGCATCTATTTGTCTTCTGCTTAGGCCAAATAAGTAAGTTGAATAGAGATGTCATAGGTAACAACACTTCTGAATCCCTCAAGTTTTTGATGGTGGACCTAATCCTGGAAATTTCTCTAGTAATGAAGTGTTGCTTTTTGTTTACTATATTTTAAATAGAGGCAGTTACAATGGCTTCCACTTGGCATTTCTAATCATAATAACCCTTACTCTACAGTTAGGAAATCAATGTGGACGTTCTGCCAGGTGCTGAGGATATTTATTTGAGCTATGCATTCCAGAACTGAGGAAAATAACTATGGTTTGAGTTTAGGGACTCATTTGGCACACTGAGAAATATAGCTAGCCAAAATTCCATTAATCAGCTCACTTCCATATATTCCCTTTCTAATTGGTAGATTACAATGATATTTTATATCTCTAGAAATTAGTTGGTTTACAGCCAAAGCTCAATAATCACCAAAAGTCTAGTTATATTTTCTTCCCTTAAGCACAGTTTCCCTGCCGAATGTCTGCAGGTTGCTTTGGGGAACAATAGGAGGAAGATTTAGAGTAGAGCTTTTGGTAATATAGCAGTGTCTTTCCTTAGGATGACGCAGTTTCTTCTTCATTCAAGGGACTCTAAAACTGTGAACTGAGTCAAGACTGAGACCTGTTTGAGGGCATGTGACTCTTTATTGTGGTGATTTAATTCATTCTTTTTTTCCTCAGAACCAGAGATTTTTTTAACATATTCAAATTAAGTAAAATGTTAAATAATCTCACCTAGTTCTTCTTAGGGACACAATGATAAATGAGTTAAGATTAATATTTTCAATATGTTAAATTACTCTGATTACTGATTTTGCTTTATTGTTCAATCCACCTACCATGTCCACCTTGGCCTTGACAATTGAGTGCCACCACTTGGTCCCTTTTACTCCCAGATCCATAATCCCCCATTAAATTTCAAAAACTTAGTTTGATAGAAGCAATTTACCCTCTCATGCCTGGCTTATAGCAAATAATTACTACAGAGCTCTTCAAGGAGGCTAGTGCTCCCTTCCTTAATGTATTTCTTCTTTTTATTTTTTGAGTCTGTATATTACTTGGTTGCTCATATTAGAATGCAGTGACTTGATCGTGGCTCATGGCAGCCTCGACCTCGTGGACTCAAGAAATTTTCCCAAGCCTCCCAAGCGACTGGGACTACAGATGCATACCTATTTCTAATTGGACCTTGATAGAGGCAGTTAAAGTCCTGAGCATATCAGTTTCTTTTTCTTAGGTCTCCAGCTTATTTAAAAATCAGCTAATTAAGCCCACGGTCTAATACCCTTTAGTTTTCTAAAATATCTTATGTCAGCACCAGAATTTTATCTGCTAAGGGCACTTTCTCTTGATCTTAGGGTACTTAAAGGTGATAATTTAAGTATTATTTGTCACTGAATACCATGGCTGCCACTGTCTTACCATGGCAATAAGGCAGTTAATGTCTTTATAGCTAGTCAAATGAGAAAACCAATTTTAGATTCCCACATTTAAGCATTTATTTTCCTGGAACCACTTCTGGTATCAATCACTGTATCGTCAGAATTCAATAAGGAGATCAGAACTGTTGTGAGTATTATGAAATAGATATATGATATGAATTAGACCTTTTATAATTGTGAATAGAGCAGGTAAGCAAAAGTCCAGAAAGGAAAGTTGGTGGATCTCATAAAAGCTACTAACCAATCCTTCTGAAACTCTACAATGGGGACAAATTGAAGGAGATGCTGGAATGCCAAGAGTGTAGAGCAGCCAAAGTGTAACTGCAAAAAGGGAGTTAATGGAGGATTCTAACGGGAAACTATTTCATCTGTGTGACTATTGCCTCTGGGTCTGTCGTCAAAAGTTTTACGGTGATCTCAGGGTTGTTATTATTTCAGCTGGGACAGCAGTCAGGACTAACATTTGGAAATGGAGCAGAGAAGAAAGAGAAAAGCAGAAATGAGGAAATGTTGCTTTGAGATTATTCAAGTTGACTCTGGTACAATCCAGCACATTATCATGCTGAGTCATTGGCCATAGTGGTCCCTGGAGGACTGAGGTAGACAGGTGAATGAGAAGAGGAAATGGGGGGGGGAAGAAAGGCTTCTTGGTTTTACTTTTACCAGTCACACTAGGCCAGTTGTTCAAGGGCTTCTACAGTTATCAGTTCCTTTTAACAAGATTTAAAAAATTGGTGGTATTTTTGGTTGTCTCACATCTGTCCTAGATGAAGCCCAGAACATAGTAAGATCACAGCATTTACCTGTTGGCTGAATGAATGAATTCATGAGTGAATGAATGAGGATTTGGTTTTCAAAGTCTTCTCACTGCTTTCTAACTTTATCCTCATGCTATTTTTTGCATCCTTGGCTGATAATAACCACTTGCCCTAGGGTAAGAACCTCAGGACCCCTGTAGCTGATGCACAATGAAAGAATAAAAGAATAAAGACAAGCATTTCATGACTGAGGTGGAGATTCAGCAGACCATACAGGTCTAAAATAGTGCTTCTATCCAAGTGGAAACATCACAAGCTTCCTATGAAAGAAAAACCTGACCTCATCTGATCCACTGTGGAGAGGTGGCCATCTAGATCATAATTGTGCCTTGGGCAGGAACAAATGAAGAAGTGATTGATCTGTAAATGAGCCACTTCCACATTTTTCTATGTACTATGGCCTGATGTATGTGTTTTCCCAAAATTTATATGTTGAAATTCTAAGCCCCAAGGTGATGAAATTAGGTGGTGGGGTTATGGGAGATGATTAGTTCCAAAGGGCAGAAACTTCATGTATGCGACTAGTGTCCTTGTAAAAGAGATTCCCAGAAAGGTCCCTTATACCTTCTGCCATTTGAGATTATAGTGAGAAAACATGTCTATATACCAGAAGGCAAACCCCTACCAGACACCAAATTTGTCAGCACCATGATCTTGAGTTTCTCAGCCTCTGAAACCAAAATAAATAAATTTCTGTTATTTACAAGTCTCGCAGTGTATGGTATTTTTGTTATAGCAGCACGAGTGGAATAAGATACCATATGAAGTGGCCATGCAAAGCCTTCTGTCCTGTAAACTGTTTCCCTGTATCTGGGGCTGAAATGGAGATGAGTGTGAAGTACCTAAGTATAGACTAAGCTACCAAAACTTTCGAGTCGGGATAAAATTCAATTTTTTGTAAAACTTAAAGTTTACAATATGAGAAGCTCTCTTAAACACACACACACACACACACACACACACACACACACAACTAGGAACAAACTTAAGTACTTTCTTAGAATAATAAAATATATCATAACAATTTATAAGTGTAAAAAGCTAGCCACCACCAAAAATATAGCATTCCCTCCATCTCAAGACGCAATATATTTTATTAATTAACTGCCTGACTTACATGTTTATTACTATTTTCCTACATAATTTTTTTGATTCTCTCTTCATATGATAATCATCTTGCCATATTATTTTCTATAAAGAGAATAGAACAATAATTCTGTGTATTCTAGCATGATTGATTAAAATTTATTTTTTATTACTGGGAATTTAGAATATTTTATCTTATTTTTGCATTTTATTATTGGTAATATCATTTAAATTTTTGTCAAATTTACAAAAAGTTCTGTTAAATTTTCTTATGAGTTATATAATTTAGGATGATTTCAGATATTCTTGTGCCTTGACTATGTTTTGGATTGATGACATACATGAAATAGTTTGTTGTCAATGTCCTCATTGCAATGGCATATTAGGAGTTTTATACAGACTTTGACAACGTGAATATTTCATGCCAGATCACTTATCTTCATTAATTGTATTATCAAACAGTTCAAGAGATAGTCATTATTTTTGTTTAAAATTTTTCATCATTTTAATTAAGTGCTTTCTTAATATAATCTGAACATTTTTGCTCAGATTTTTCTTATATCAATATAACTTACATCAATCATCTTAATGCTTTCATTTCACTTTTGATCCCAATGCTTAAATAAATAAATTGTTAGAAGACAAAAGAACGTACTTTTCTATGCATTCAAATCAAGAGTCTCTAATTTCTAACTTTTTAATTGTAAATCCAATATAACTTTCTAAATGCAAATAATGTATTTGAGCTTTAACAACTTTTAAATAAACTTGCATTTTGGTTTGTTCAAGCTATTCTTTCAAGTATTTGAAACACAGTTTAGAGTCCTTTAACTTTTACAATATCTTCATAAAGGGCAGATCACCTTATTACATTTTGATTCAAAAACAAAGCAAAAGAAATCAACCAGCCAACCACACTAGAAACCCTCCACAATCTGGCAAGGATATTTAACAAGACAGACTTCTAAAGAAAATTCAAAGGTTGTAAAATGACAGTCAGCAATTTCAAGCATTGCAAGGCAGCTCTTTCTTCAAAGATCATGTCTTACAAACTTTAAATATTGTCCAATGGCTGGTTATAACTCTCTAGAACTAATTTCATCTTGTTGAATGATGTCACATATGTGGTCTTAAGATGGTGAAAGAGGTAAAAATCACGTGTGGAATTTTCTGTTATAAGAGAAACACTCGCTAATTATCAAAAATCTGTGTTTATAATATCTATTGTAAAATCTACAATTAAGTGAAATTTGATGATCAGATTATTTAATTTGCTAATTCGTTTTATAGAAATTTCTAACCATTTTGTTGAATTTTGGGGGCAAATCAGTTATATTTTATCCATTTTTACATTTGCACAATGCTTGTGCAAAAACAAACCAGTTCAGCAATTAGTTTGAGGTTAGCCATGAAGTTTTCATTATTCTAAGATTCTAAATTTTTATGAAAAAATTTTCTGACAGAGAAGTTTTAAAGACAAACTTCTTTCACTTAAACATGCTGTAATTGTAACAAATCTTTAAAGCAATTAAAAGTTGCACTATTTTTTTCTTATGTGTTTAAAACATTGTCTTTGTGTTTTTTACTTATGTGCATGAATCCAAATAAACAGCCTGCTTATTATCTGTGGAGTAGTCTTGAGAACTTTCAATATATTTCATTCAGAAAATCTGAGTTATTAGATAGCATTGGTCTTGCTAAGAGTAATTTTAAAATGAAATAATATATGCAAACTCCAGACTTGGATTAGGCTATCATATAGGAGTTTAACCACTTTTAATTTTCTTAATTCTTTGTTTGAGAACATCTCTTTTGACCCTTATATATTTTATTTGATTCACCATAAGTATTAGTGGGATCTAGATTTTGAAAGCACCTGAGTTTCTTTAAACAGTGTTGAATGAAATTATTTCTCATTATAACAGGCCATAATAAAAGATTCATGGTACTTTTTAAGTCAATGGATTCATCAAAATGAAGGAGCTGTTGACTGCATGCATGCTCTAATGTTTGATATCCATACAAACTGATTTATTTTAAAAGAATTTAATCTTCTGCAAGTTTTTTTCTATTTGGTAATGCTCTGTTTCTCCTAATCTTCTTTATCTCCTCTTGTCATTTTCCTTATCTATATCTTCTAGATGACTGAATTCTATTTCTTATCATTATGATTTTAACCTAAGTTTTTGCTTTCAGTATTCATAAATTAAGGGTCCTTGGTTTGTAGAAGTTTCTCCCAGTCTTCTTTTTTTTCCAGGTTTTTTTTTTTTTTTTTACTTTCATTAAAGTATATTCTTCTTGCCATATTTGAATTTTAATATAAAAGTCAATAATCATGAAAAAACATAAAATTATTCTGAAATTACAGCATACACAAAAACAATTTAAGTGATTTTAAATGGCTACTACATTGTATTGGAACACATAGTCATGTACTCAGATCGCTTTTACACAAATTGCACTGCTGATTATTTACATAGGTAAGAGTTTTGTCACTCCAACACCAGTTTCTTTAGCCAGTTTTGTTGTGTCAGCAGCAAACGCGCATGATGTTTTACCAGTATACATCAGACTGCCAGGACAAGACTGCGTAAAACATGTGACTTTACTTACAGATATATTTGTGTTTTTTAGTATTCCATAGGTTTTAACTCATAAACAAAGATTCTGGCTAATTTTAATGTTGCTTATCTGCTCAAAAAAAGAAAAACAAATTATGTTGTACATGCTGCCATTTATGCTGAGGATATTTTGGATGGGAGATAACTTCTATTTTGACTAGATATCAATGAGAAACAAATCTGACACTTAACAACTTTACATGTTTGATGTGGAAGAATTGTCCACAGACTACTTTCTGGCTCTGAACATTTCAAAAATCTTGTCTTTTCTTTACTACCACAGTACTACCACTGCTGTGTCTCAAAGGACATACTAATTTCACAATACACCTTCTAGCTCTGATGTTCACAAAGGGACATTGGGAGAATTAGCATAGTATGTGGTAGGAATATTCCCAGAAGTCATTCCCATTCTGTGTGCATTAACAATCACTTAAATGTACGTGGATGTGATTGCCAATCACAAAAATGCAACCCATTAACCTAAACTAAGTGTATTTTTAAACATATTTTTTCTTTGTAGACTATGAAAGCATTGATTGTTATTCCAATGTCACCAAACAAGGGGGATCATAGAACAGTGTAAGAAATTGTGGTTAACAATCTTACTTTCGTAAAATATACAGAGATTTGTGATCTTGACAGTACATTGCTCCGTCTTTTCCCAGGGCCTAGTTAGAGTTAGGTAAGAGATGGAGTTTTGCTGGTTTCATGGTATATTCTGCTCAAAATATTTTCATTGTTTAGTTTTCAACTTCCATCTGAGTAATAACATTAAATGAAATCTCATGGGTCAATGTTGATCAGTCCTAATTAGATAGACCAGAGGACAATTGTAAAAAATACCCAACAGGCTCTAGTTATAGGGGTTTCTAAGACTTAAACCAAAACTACATTTCTCTCAAGTTGCAATCCCTGCTGCTCCTTCCACTTTCTTTTCATCTCACTATAAGTAAGAGTATAGGTCCTAGTACCTCTTGCACTTAGGAAGAACATGCTTTAATGAACAGATTCTGCACATTACATTCAATGCAAGGAAGGTAGGGTGGGGAGAAATAAAACAAGAAAAATGCAGGATTCTGAGAATATAGTAAAAGCCTCTATTTTTCTGATAAAATATTTAACCAATTTTCCTGTTTATTTACGCTATTTATATATACATTTTCCTTTGCTTATTTCTGTTGGATGCTCGACCCCGCTGGGCTAAAGCATTATTCTAAATACCACCTCACAGAGGCATGGTGACCATTACATAGACTGGGCAGTGAATCAAAGCTACTTGCTACAATTGTAGAGGGTGACACAGCCTCACTAACCCAGCTGGAAATTTCTACCAGAAATGCCATTTCTTTGCATTAAGATTTAGTTCTTCAAAAATGTTCTAAAAGCACTCCCAAATAGAGAGGAGGATTGTGTAACAAGCTCCTCAACATATACTCAATACCTACCAGACGTAGATCCACATTAAAAAATAATCTTAAAAAAAATCTGACTTTATTTCTATCTAAATTCTACATTCTATTGAATAATTTTTACATTAAAAGTGTTTCCACACAGTCTTTTTTTTAGTATTTGTCTTCTCTCCCCAACCCTAACTGCATCTAAACTCCAAATGGCAAAGATATTCATCAGTGTTTTACTGATGCACACCAAGTACCTCCACCAGCACCTAGGTCAAAGCTGAAGGAACACATTCAAACACGGCTCATGCTCCAGAGAGCTGTGTTATGATTTACTCGGCACATTGTCAGACCTACAGTTCTAACCCTCTGTACCTGGGCAGCTAAATCATGTCTCTGAAAGGCATAAATTAAAATATTTTTCTGTTACCTGCGAGATAAGATTTTAATACAGATTAATCTAAACTAGCTGTCAACTAGAGGAGAACAGGACCTTGAAGACTCCTGACACAAAGAAACTATTCATATGGAGGTCAGGAATAGGAGAAGGGAGTATATGTGTGCCAGGAGCCACAAAATGGGGATTGAGGTGTTAAAATAAATGATGGTAACCTCCCAATTGTTTGTTTTATTTTTTTAAATTTTTAATTTTTTTATTTTTTTGAGTTGGAGTCTCACTCTGTCGCCCAGACTGGAGTGCAGTAGCCGCTCCCGGCCACCACAGCCTCGAACTGCTGGGCACTGGAGATCCTTCCGCCTCAGCCTTCCAAGTAGCTGGAATTACAGGCATGCACTACTACGCCCAGCTGATTTTTTGATTTATTGTAGAGATGAGGTCTCGCTGCCCAGGTGGGTCTCGAACCTGTGGGCTCAGGCAATCTACTCACCTTAGCCTCCCAAAGGCGCGGGATTACAGGCTGAGCCACTGAGCCCGGCCAATTGTTTGTTTTAACATTCTGGGAAATGGCTCTGCATAACGATGATTACAGCATTTTTCTTAATTTATAATTTTATTTTTGAAGCTTGGGAGCTTATCTTCTGGAGTCTGGCCCTATCTTTGAAGCTGATAACTGCGATCTGAGTAAAGTTCCACAACTGATTTGCCTTTTTTTTTTTCTGAAGCAAGACCAGCTGAGAAATCCCATACTACAGACCTTGTGTTTTCTCAGTGATTTCTTAACTATTTCAACTCCATCTGCAAAGGTTTACACTGTGGTTTGTTCCTAACATTTTAAACACTTAAGAGTCAACCAAAGGGCAACCCCTTTGCATCCCCTCCCACTGTGGGAGCTTCTCTGTCCTCTCAATAAATCTGGCTTTCTCACTTCAAAAAAAAAAAGGGTCAACCAAACTTTTAAATGTCTTCCTCTAAGATAAATCAAGTCACCGAGTCTGGATAATTTTAAAATTTGGTTATAAATGATGCTTTAATTAGGACTGTAGCCAATCCTTCACTTCAGGGATACAAGAAGACCAAATGTCATTGTGTTTTGACTTCAAATGTATAAGAATTTCTGCTGTTTCCCAAATGGTAAGCAGCCCTGACACCTGGAATATTTCACACTAGTAGCTTAGCTTTACCTACATTTAAATATTGTATTTCAAGTCTCATGTGTATCTGATACATGCCTCTTAGTTTCTTTATGTTCCAGTGTGCTGATTGTAAGGTTAAAAATACCATTAATTAGAGAAAGGGCTAATTGGTCCAATTTGGAGAAATGCTGATAATCAAATTGGTGTACCTTCTTGTATTACAAATGACATTTTTAAACAGTTTCCAGGTTTTAATTATGATGAGCTTGCATTTCAAAAAACTAATTAAGGTTTTTTTATTGCTTCTTTTTAATCCAGCAATGTTACCCCATGGCTACCAAGGAAGAAAAGACAAAGGCAGAGATCAGCAAACTTTTTAAAGTCTTGTATTCTTCTCTCTTCCTCTATTTATTAAAAGGGGTATTTTGGAGGAGATAGAGGCCTGGGAATGTTGAGAAGGGTGTGAAACAAGGCCACTACTTGGGTTTTTGGCACTCCAAGAATGATTTGGTGATGGTTTGACAAGTCATAGTAGATTTTCTTAATAGATAAAAGAATAATAAAAATGATATTTATTCATTTACTCAATCAAGAAATGTTTGAGTGCCTACCAGAGGTTAAAGCAGTATGCTAGGTACTAGGACTGTAATAAGAAATGAATAGTCTTTACCTCTCTGGGGTCTGCAAAATAGCAGGGGAGATATATACGCGTGTGTGTGTGTGTGTGTGTGTGTGTGTGTGTGTGTAGATGCATTTGCATGTAGAAAAACATATGTAGATAAAAATGAGAAAAAAATAGCTATTATTTCAATATCTCAAAATTTTGAGGTAAAAGTAACATGGGACTTGTTCTGATATTTTTATCCTCTATGAGAAGAAGCCTGAAATAAGTAAGAGAAGGGCTGGGCTTGGTGGCTTAGCCTGTAATCCCAGCACTTCGGGAGGCCAAGGCGAGCGGATTGCCTGAGACCAGGGTTTCGAAACCAGCCCGGGCAACTTGGTGAGACCTTGTCTCCACAATAAATTTTTAAAAAATTAGCCAGGCGTGGTGGTAGCATGCGCCTGCAGTTTCGGCTACTTGGAAGGCTGAGCTGGAGGGATCACTGGATCCCAGCAGGTCGACGCTGGGGAGGGTAGATCATTACTGAACAAAAGGAATAGAATGTGAGTCCTGAAGGTGCGACACATATGAAATATTAAATTTTTCAGTAGCTACATTTGAAAAATGTAAGAAGCAATTACAGGTGGAATTAATACTAAATATATCCAAAATATTAAAAATTGTTTCTGAGATACTTTACATTCTGTTTTTGCACAAAGTCTTTAAAATACAGCATCTATTTTATGCTTACAGCATATCTCAATTTAGATTAGGTACATTTCAAGCACTCAGTAGCTACCTGTGCCTGGTAACTGCTGTGCAACACAGTGCAGGTCTCGGGATGGTCAGTCTGCTTGTCAGAACCTATGTCTTATCTGTCTATATATTTTCTCTGTACTGTGGGCTGTTGCCTTGGCAGATGTTTCCTTATTATTCATTTGTTACACATTTAATAAACATATGTTGTTAGACATGAATCTAGATGCTGGAGTTGTTGCCATGAATAAAAACAAAAATCCTCACCCTTACAGAGTTTATATTTTAGTGGGTATTATTATCTGAAACAACCTCAGATCCCAAGTTATAGCTAAGGGTATTAGCCTTTTCTAACTTTTTTTATTAGGCAGCTTTCACAGGTGAACATATGCTACATATTCGTACTAAAACCAGAGCCTCTCTTTACTTCAAATAATTTCCACACATAAAAGCACAACATATTATTTTCATCTCATATCACTGTGAATCACAATGAATTTGTTAAAAATAGTGGTGAGTGAAAAAACAGTAGAACGGAGTTGGAAAAAGTGAGGCTTATTGCCCCAAATCTTCTCTGCCATTTTTATAATAATTGTCGTATTCAATATGTTGTGATTTGTCTTCTCTTTATTAGAAAATTAACTGAGAAAACTGTGGACAGAGTTCTTGCTCTGGGAAACTAATTTTTGTTTCCTTCCCTACCCACGATCACTTTTGTTATATTAAATGCCCTGACAATTATACAAGCAAACAAGAACACACACACACACACACACACACACACACACACACACACGCACGCACACACGCACAAGCAAAGTCCTCCAAAACCACTAACTTGGCAGCCACTTTAATGGAGGGAATAAACAGGTATTTGGTCATTTCTATTCTTTGGTTTTGTTTATTTGAAAGTAATCTTAATCCATTCTCTGTTGCTATAACAGAATAAACTGGGCACATTATTAAAAAAAAAAAAATTCTTACAATTTTGGAGACTGAGAAGTCCACAAGCATGGCACCAGCACCCGGTGAGGGCCTTTTTGCTGTATTATAACATGGCAGAGGACATCACATGACAAGAGAACAAGAGCCCACATGTAAACTCAGGTCTGTCTCTCTCTTCTCCAGTCCCATCATGGGGACCCCACCTTGATGAACTTATCTAATTCTAATTATATCCAGAGGCTTCATCTCCTATCAACATATGAATTTGAGAATTAAATTTCCAGCACATGAAATTTGAGAGACACATTCAAACCATAGCATAATCCACCGGAAGGTAATCTCTAATGATAAATCTGCTAATAATATGGCTCAAAGCCAATGTGTTAGTCTGGGCTGCTTTTGTTTTCCAGCAATGATTCTCATCCTTGGCTGAACCTGGGAATCAATTGCTTGTGTTTTAACAGTCCTGATGCTCTGACTGAATTCCCAGCCAATCAGATAGGTTTGTCTGGGGTGGGGCCAGAGCGTTAGTATTTTTAATGCCACTGAGGTGACTCCAAAGTCCAGAAAGGCTGGTCACCAAGGCTGAGTACCAATCAATCAGGAACTCTCCTCCTTTGGTCTCCTCCCCTTTATTGTATTGGACATTGATCACTCTAGCTTCTTGTAATTTCCTGCCCAGGAAGTAAATCTAAGAACTTTCCTCTGTTGATGTGAATTTCAATATGTGTTGACTTTTTTAATAAATCATTTGAGAACCATCTTTTCAATTCTTGAAAACTACATCTGCCATAATCAGATGTCACTTCAAAATATTTGAATGAATTTGAGTGTCATTCACATGACATTGGATGACAGCAATATGTTCATTTTGAGGTGGCATTTAATTATGATGCAAACCTCTTTGGGAAGTTGGGGAGATGGCCCTAAAATTACTTACAAAATTCACTGACCTTCTGACACCATTTAGAGTCTCGGTATTCAATTGTGACTGGGGGAACAGCCACAAAGCCATCCCCTGGGAACTTTATTACAAACGCAGATTCTCAAGCCCCACTCTAGGCCTGCATTTCAACAAGATTCCCAGGTGATTATAGTGCACATGAAAGTTTGAGAGGCTCTGGTTTAGTGTCAATTAGAGAAAGTATGCCACAAACTTAATTGTGACATATTCTGTGTTCATACTAATTTCAAGGGTTCCATGATTGTCACAGATTTTTGCTCCTGTGAGCTAAAGTCTGTGGCATCACCTTGCAGACCTCCAACTATCTCTCTGCTGAAGAATCTTTGTTCTGAGACAACCAATAAAAGGAATTTTATTTCCTTAAAGAGCAAGTGAGGTCAAAGCATCCCAGCATGAGCTTACTGGTGAGTAACAATTCTTTTTATTGGGCTCCAGGCCTGTTCTAATTCATTCCTGCAGCCTCATTTGAGGAAATTTTTTTCACACCTTCATTCTTTCATCCACATTTCTCAACAAAATATGCTTTGCACTGAGGGGTTAGCAATTATATTTTTCTTTTCTTCAACATGGGACTGAACTTTAGCATGGCTCACCTTGACCTTGCTTCTAGGAAGAGCTTCTCCCATTTATCAGCCCCTGCACTTGAGAGCAGATTGCTCCCTTTTATTTTCCTTAGTTTCATTTATGTGAATTTGTGAAATACAGAAAAGCTCTGGAAATAGACTTGCAATGGTATGTCCCAAATAATTAAATGTAAGGTTGTTTCTAAGAGCATTTTCTTCTTCCTTATTTGTTCCACTTCCTGGAAAAATATTTAGCTTCTTCCTGTCTTGGTACTTCTCTTCTACCTCTAAAACTATCCAGTGAATTATGATCAGTCAGCCTTAAAATATCTTAGTTGCAAAGGTTGTGGAGAAATAAAGTCCTACAATATTCTTTTGCCACATCTCTCTTTATCTGTCTGCCTGTCTCTCTTTCTCTCTCATAGTTATGAAATTTTCATGGACATAAACTAAATGTATATATAAATAGGTATATAAATATAGATATATATTTTATACATAAATTTGTAAGTATAGAGTTAACTACATATTTATAAATATAGATATAAATTCACAAATAGAAAAATACATGCATACATTCTTATGTACATACACACATACATACAAACAACAACTCTTCTCTCTGCCTTCGTACCCCAGAACATAGTGCTGTCTTGTGGCAGTAATTGACTATTGTTTTCTGACCTGCATGCTAACTTATTCCAAGATTTCTGGTTCCAGAACCCAGCCACTCACTGCAGGTTGAAAGAGGAGATGATCCAGGCCTCACCATGCTTTACATTGTGTCATCCTCGAGGCAACAGCATTTTGGGCCAATCAGTGATCACATGACTTGAGTGGAGCCAATCAGAGCCTACCCTGGGAATGAAAATTTTTTCTTCATTGTGAGTTTTAAGATGGGGCTGCTAGCATCCTTTATCTTGTGGAGAGGGTCAGTAGAGAAGAAACAAATAATTAGGAGCAAAGTCAAGCAGAGATGTAAAAGAATCCTAGAGAACTCCTGATCCATACACTCGTTCCTATTGCTTCCCTTCTCTCTGGTATTGTTTCCTAAATTATTGGTGTAGGCCAATAATGAAATTGTTTTGCCTGTGCCAATAATTTTGTCTCAGGTGATTTGAGTGGGATTTTATCACCTGAAAGCGTCCCAGCCAATGTCAATGTTTTTCTTTATTGATATTTATCCACCTTCTTTTTTATTGAAAAAAAAAGCCCAACATTTGTATGCTAGGTTAGCCTTAAATTCTTAGACAAGTAATCAAGCATACCTACTTCAGGCAAACAATGAAAACTGCTATTGGATCAGGTCAGAAAGTGAGTTGTTTTGGTGTTGGACATATCAACTTAAATCTAGACCTGGACTCTTAACAAGCTGCAAGCAACCTAACTGAAGAGTGAGATTCGCATGATAAAATCCTGCATAGGTTACAATGGTCTTATTCAGACAAAACTAACTTCATTGCCAGACTGCCTGGGTTTAAATCTTTGCCCCATACTAACTAGCTGTGTGAGTTTTATCTACCTTTTCACATCTTTATTTCCCTCTGAAAAATGAAATGATAGAATTATTATAAAGTTAAATGGGTTAACAGTTTTGCAAACCACGAAGGACAGTACCAGACACAACATAAATGCAGTAGAATGTTTGATTTAAAAAAAAAGAGTAAACTTTTGTTCTCTGTATGGATGTCATACCCTCTGAAGAAAATACAAACACTCAGTCATCAAACTCTTGGTTATCCCAAGTTCTGTGTTCCTTGAAAGACATCTGGTGGGAATGAGCTTGAAAAAGGTAAATCTGAGGAAACAGTAGTGTCTAGAGAGTGCCAGGGAGCTTCCAAATAGAAGGAATGTCATAGATATTTCCAGTTATCTGTTAAATATGACAATACTTTAGAATTCCTTTGGGGGAAAAGAAAGGTAATTTAAAATGAAAAGGGAAATGCAATATAAAAAACTTAAATCTAGAAAATTTAAGCAACTCTAATGCATATATTTCAGGGGCATAGTTAGCACATAGGAAATAAAGGATTCTAACACTAATTTGTCTATTCTTTTTCAATTATGGACTCCATCAGCATTCATGTTCTACATCAGATAGAAATGTTTTACCCTTCTGCAATAGATTCGACCCAAATTCTAACTTGAAATAATATGAGAGGAAATTCCCTATTAAATATTTTCTCTTGGAACCACCTTGAGTGTACTAGATTATTGCTTTCTTTAGATCATTGTTACTCAGAATGTGTGCCAACCAGGACTATCATCAACTGAGAACCTGTTAACAATGTAAGTTCATGGTTTCCAGCCCTAGGTGACAGCTTTTTCTGGTTTGCCTAGGACTACCTCAGTTTTAAAACCAAAAGTTCGATATCCCAGGAACTCCTGTTGTCCTGAAGAAAGCAAAATCCTTGTAATTTTTACCATAGACCCAGTGACTCTGAGCATCTTCGGGTGGGCCAAGGAATCTAGGTTTTCATAAACTCTCCAGGTGATTTGTATATGAAGACTGACAATTAAGTTCACAAACTCATCCTAGGAAATGTGCTACATAACTCATTGCTGAATATCACTACTCATCTTTGAAGTACTCTCCTTGGGAAACTATGCACCAGTGTCAGCACATAGTCCACTTGTCAAAGCAATTTTGGAACTCTGTTTCTGGAATGGTCATTAGAGCTGTCATCAAAAAATGTTGGAGTTTGAATTAGAGCAATAAACAAACATCAAATTTCTTATTTAACTTGGCAAGAGTGGAAGTGAAATCAGGAACATGGTAGTCCAAGTTTATGAGGATAAGACCCTGAAGAAAATGACAGTGTGCAAATGGATTAAATGATTCTTTGTGGGGAGAGAAGGCATCACTGAGGAAAAGAGGTCAGGATAGCCTGTAACAAGCAGAACTGATTAAAACATGACAAAAATTCATTGAATTGTCATAAAAATCATCAGCTGAAGTGAGAAACATAGCAGACCAAATAAACACCATTAGGGAAACAGTTAGGAAAATCTTAACTGAAAATCTTGGCATGAGAAAGGTGTGTGCAAAAATGGTCCCTAAGGAGCTCTTGCATCACAACAATGCACCAACTCTCACAGCACTCTCTATGAAGGAGTTTTTAGCCAGTAACCAAATAACTATTGGAACACCCTCTCTACTCACCTGGTCTGACCCCCAATAACTTTCTCTACCTGAAGATAAAGGAAATATTGACAGGAAGACATTTTGATGGCATTCAGGACATCAAGAGTAATACAACAGCAGCTCTGATAGTCATTTCAGAAGAAAGTTCCAAAATTGCTTTGATGGCTAGACTAGGTGCTTACATCAGTGCATAACTTCCCAAGGGGTGTACTTTGAAGGTGACAGTGGTGATATTCAGCAGTGAGGTATGTAGCACTTTTTCTAGGATGAGTTCATGAACTTAATTGTCAGCCATCATATGCCCTAAAGTTTGAGAAGCACTGTTTTAGATAATCTCCTCAATTCACGGAAAATGGCAGTCACATAATTTCATCCAGTTGTCTGTCCACTTTCTAGTTTGGAGTATCATCTCTGATAAGACTAAATAAATTCACTCACTAAATTCAGCATCGCAATACTGCACTCTCACAATACTTCACTACATCTCCAGAGCCTGTACCACGGTCCAGCTCAACCTCCAACACCATGTTTCAGTTCCATTGTCTGCATTGTTTAAGAAAATGAGTACAGTTGACCCTGGAACACCACAAGTTTGAACTGCAGGTGTCCACTTATACACAGATTATCTTCTGCCTCTGCCAGCCCTGAGACACCAAGACCAATCCCTTCTCTTCCTCCTCCTCCTCCTTCTCAGCCTATACAACATAAAGATGATTAGGATGAAGAACTTTATGATGAACCACTTCCACTTTTTGCATAGTAAAGTTACTTTCTTCTCATGAAATTTTTTTCCTCTAGTTTACTTTATTATAAATATATATTTTTATAACATGCTATTTTAACATTTGTTCTCTAGCTTACTTTAGTGTAAGAATACATTTTTTGTAACGTAATTTTTTATTATAAGATTTATATTATAAGATTTTGCAAGTAATGTGCAAAATTTGTGTTAATCAACTATGTTATCTGCAAAGTTGCCAGTCAATAGCAGGCCATTAGTAGTTGAGTTTTTTGGGGGGGTCAAAAGTTATAAAAAGATGACTGCATGGGGAGCTGAAACCCCTAACGCCATGTTGTTCAAAGGCCAACAGTATGTATATTCCCTGCATGCTGGCAGGGCTAGATGTCACACTACTTTTCTATTCCCTATTCCATTCCCTATGCAGTTGTCACAGAATCACTTACAGGAATGGCTCCACCAGTGGGACTTTCCTTCAACTTTCTTTTTCCCTTTGCAGTTTTTTTTTTTTTCATGAGCACTGCATGCATCCCATGGTGCAGTAACTTCTCACATGGTTTCTCAGTCATCCTCTTGGGTTGAACATGTGGTTTCACTTCTTATTGTTTGTCCCTTGCAGTGGACTATCCCCAGTTCTTTTTCAAACCCCTATCCCTGGAAGTCTTCAGCAGATGTCAATTTGAGCCAGTTTTGACAGTCCTTTCCCCACATAAAACTGTGAGTTGGGCAAAGTTTAACTTTGCCACCCACAAATTTTCCTTCTTTCCTATCTGGGAGTCTTCTGATCTCAGTCTCCATCTCAGTCAATTGTTCTGTGCAGTCTCTCTTAACTGTCAAGGAATCCCTACTAAAGCACTTACTGATAGACTAGGTGCTCCCTTTTCCTATTCAGCTTTCCTTCCACATTGATGCTATCTGAAGTTTTGGGTAGGATTTTTGAGAAAGGAGATCAACAACATGGAGATCTCAAGAAAGATAACTGTTATCAGGGAATCAGACAGTAGGCGAATGTTGGGAAGAAAATACTACTGCTACCCTCCATTCCTGGAAGCCTGTGAGTTAAACTAGTAAAAAACAGACCAAAAGAAGAATAGAAAGCATATAATTTTATTAGCATTTTATGTGCGTTGAAATTCACAAAAAACAAGTGAAACCCAAAGAGGTGGTTAGACTCAAGCTTATATGCCATTTTTAACAAAGTAAAGGGGTTTGGGGTTCATAAAACAATACAATACATTTTGGGGAAGCAATTAGGAAATATATAGGGGAAACCAGTGTCAAATAGGGATTATTTTTAGCAAGGATTTTTTATGTAAACTCATCATGCTCACACACTCCATCTCTGGTGATAAGAGTTGCTCTCCTCTTTCAGGTAGAGGAGAGGGACATCTTCACAAAGAAAATTTATGACACTTTTACAAAGGGAAAGGTATGCTTCGGTAGATAAGAAGAGGGAAGAAAACTCTTTCTGTGGATGTTGACTCTTTTTATTTTATTTTATTTTATTTTGAGTTGGCGTCTCACTCTGTCGCCCAGACTGGAGTGCAGTGGCCGCTCCCGGCCACCGCAGCCTCGACCTGCTGGGCTCCGGAGATCCTTCCGCCTCAGCCTTCCAAGTAGCTGGAATTACAGGCATGCGCTACCACGCCCGGCTGATTTCTTTATTTATTGTAGAGATGAGGTCTCGCTGCCCAGGTGGGTCTCGAACCCGCCGACTCAGGCAATCCACTCACCTCAGCCTCCCAAAGGCGCAGGATTACAGGCTGAGCCACCGAGCCCGGCTCAATGTTGACTCTTAATTGCCTTCAACTCAAAATAATCGTTATGCCAATGTGGTGTATTTGGGGGTTGGCATGTCCTGATCCCCATTCACCAGCATATTGAGGCTACAGAGTTTTGTACTCTCTATTTCATTCAGCATGCCTCTGAACCTGCCAACTATGACGGCAGAAGCAAGTGCAAACAAGCTTGTACTCAGGAGGGACTTCTGCTCAAATGGTTTCCCCCCTTTCCTGACCAACTGTGGTAGCCTGAATAATGGCTCCCAACAAAGCCCACATCTGAATCCTTGGAATCTGTGAGTATTTCCTTTTATGGCAAAAGAGACTTTGCAGATGTGATTAAATTAAGAATCTTTAGGTAGAGAGAGTATCCTGGATATCCAATTGGGATATCAAAGGGATCTCAAGTGTCTTTATTAGAAGGTGGCAGAGGGAGGCTGGGTGTGGTGACTCACATCTGTAATCCCAGAATTTTGGGAGGCCGAGGCAAAAGAATTGCTTGAGCCAAGGAGTTTGAGATCAACCTAGGCAACGTAGTGAGACCCTGTCTCTACAAAAAAATTTAATCTCTACAAAAAAAATTTAAACATCAGCTGGGAGTAGTGGCACATGCCTGTAGTCCTAGTTACTTGGGAGGCTGAGACAGAGGATTGCTTCAGCCCAGGCGGTAGAGGCTGCATTGAGCTGTGATCATGCCCCAGCCCTTCATCCTGGATGACAGCATGAGACTTGCAGCTCAAAACAAAACAACAGCAACAACAACAAAAAACAAAACAAAGAAAGAAAGAAAAAAAAAGAAGGCAAAGGGAGATTTGGCAGCAGCAGCAGAAGGCAATGTGACTGTAACACTAAAGCAAGATGATACTCTGCTCACTGCTGGCTTTGAGGGTGGAGGAAGGGGTCACAGGCCAAGGCACACAGGAACGCAGCTCTAGAAGGTGGAAAAGGCAAAGAAATGGGTTTTCCCTTCAAGGCTGCAGTGGGAAAAACACTTAATTGTGGCCCAGGGAAACTGATATATACCTGTATAGTTATATATATCTACACCAGTAAGATAATCAATTTGTGTTGTTTTAAGCCAGGGAAATCATGGCGATTTGTTATGCCAGCAATAGAAAACTAATCACTGACCATGTGCCTAGTATGAAGCGCAGTTGTCATGTGAGAACACCTCTGAGGTGGGGCTTCTTTTGCCTTTCCAGCAGGGCCTGGCCACATTACTTCGTGCTGTATAGTAGTGTCTTAAGTCCCTGACTTTTATTATTCTCTTTAGGATTGAATAGTGTGGAAGGATGGAATGTTCCCTTTTCCCATCCTCAGCCTCACTTCTTCGCCATGGAACTACCAGACTCATGTCATTGTACACTGCTTATTGGTGACATTTGACTGTAGCCTTCACTCTGCGGCTAATCTTGTGTCTAGTACTAAGATCATCTTTAGGAAAATGGCTCTCACCTGCTTTACCCCAAGCCTGGGAATCCCTGTCCTATACACCACCAGCTTAGTAGATTTGAAAGCGAAGAAGACTTGGGAATCACATATTTTCATTTGCGTCTGATTCTGCCACACACTGGTAGCAGAATTTTGAGAAAGTTGCTTTATTTCTCTGAGTGACAGTCTTCCTTCCTTCCTTCCTTCTTTTCCTCCTCCCTTCCCTCCTTCTTTCCTTCCTTTTCTTCTTTCCTTCTTTCTTTTCCTACTTTCTTCCAACTTTTCCTCCTTCCTTTCTTTCTTCTTTTTTCCTTTCTTCCTTCCTTACTCCCTTCTTTCCTTTCTTTCTTCCAGTTATCTTCATTAATACTCTTCCTTGAACTAAGTAACAAAAAACAAATAAATAAAACAAAATTTTTAAAGTGAAAACTCAACTTTTAATCTTTCTCAAAGAACCAGGTATCATACGCTGTACTAGGTAAAATAAATGAAAATAAAGAATAATAACTTGGTAGGTACATGTTATTATACATTTGTCAAAACTCATAGAACGTAACACCAAGAGTGAACCACAGTGTAAACTATGGACTTAGAGTGATGATTATGTGCCAGTGTGGGTTCACTGATTGTCATAACAGTATCATTCTGGTGTCAAATGTTTTTTGTCAGGGAGGCTATGGGGAGGCAGGGGAAGAAGGGGTACATGAGAACTCTCTGTCCTTTTTGCTCAATTTTGCTGTGAACCTAAACTTGCCTTTAAAAATAAAGTCAATTTTAAAAAATCAATATGTATCAAATAAATCTACTAGCCCCCTGAGTAGCAGAAACGGATTTCAAGCATAGTGAGCCCCTCTAACAGGTAAGGGGGTAAACAGCAGATGTAGGAAAAGCCAAAGGACACTTTATCTCCTGCTGCCCTCTCTTTTTCAGCAAAAATGCTTGCTTCTTTACAATTTCTTAAAATATGTTATATTGCATTTTTCACCGAAAGCCGTCAGTATACAGCTACAACTCAGAATTCACACCAGGGCCCATGACCACAATAACTTCTCAGTTCAGTTTGGATTGCTTTAGCTTCTTATCTGGAATATTTGCTCGGCCCTAAGAACATTACAAAATCTGTTCAATGTCTTAAAAATCACATTATGTTAAATGCTCTCTCTCTTTCTTAAGAAAATTCACCTAGTGTTCTTTTTTGTTAATATTTAAACACTAAAAGAAAATGAAGTAAAAAATATATGGAGGGAATATTATTTCCTCTGATAATTAGGGAAAAAAAGCTATAAGGCAGATTTTTTAATAAAACTGAGTTTTGGGATACCTCCATTACCCCCATTTAAATCAGAAAGTTTTTCTTTAAAGAGCCAGATGCTACCTATTTTAGGTTTAGTGACCCACACTTTCTCTATTGCCACTACTAAACTCTGCTGCTACTGTCCAGAAGTCATCAGAGACAATATGCAAACACATGAGCGTGTGTTCTAATGAAACTTTATTTTCAAAAACAGTCTTGTGGGCCATAGTTTGCATATTTTTAAAATTCAAATCCTTGTGCCACCATTATCATGCTATACGCATTTCATTTTCATCAAAGCAAACAGGTAAGTATATAAGAAAGCATTTCATAACCCACAACCCAAGCAATGCTGCTCTTCTACTTGCTCATTTAGTAATTCAGAAAACACTTGCTAAATTCCAGCTGTACCCAGAATTATGCAGAAAGTCTTTTTATTCCTTCTTTTATTTGATATTCACCATTGTTCCCGTTAATCCAGAATATCTTCTTCTGGATTTTTTCCACAGATCCCAGCAGTCTTCACATGCTCTCATTTTTTTTTTTTTGCTAGAGGCTTAATACATAAAAGAGTACATGTTTAAAGATTTACAGAATATTTTTTGGTCTCTATAAAAGATTATAACTGTCCTTTCTGTTATACATGTGACACTTTATATAAATAAAAAATTTTAAATATTAAAAAATACGGAAATGTGGATCAAGAAAGGAATTACCATCTGCAATTTTACTACTACATAGATCTTAGAGTTTTGAACTTTCGTTAGTAGATATTAATGATCATTAATTAATATCTATTATTTTTTGAAAAGTTAAAATATGAATGCATCTTCCTAATAGTTCAGTCTCAAAGTAGATCACAGGTTTAGTGAAACCAGGTAGTTTGCATGTGGCTAAGTGTTGCTTTTACTGCTTTAACGCAAAATGAGGTGGATCTTTTTTCCCCATTCCTCATCAGCAGCCATTCAGATCTCATCATTCACCTTTACCTAGCCTGTTCCTAGAATTTCCCACTGGCAGTCTTTAAATTCAATTTTAAGTCTGAGGCCACATGATAGATTTGTCAGGCTAGTTAGACCAGAAAATATGAGAGATGTCAAAACAATTTATTTCACTTGGAAAAGCAACACTTTAAAATAAGCAAAATTCAAAATCTATCATGTCCAAGAAAGCTTTTGGTGACTTTCCAAGACTTCTGATGAATACGGAATAATTGTCAAACAGAGCTTGTTTGTCCATGGAGCAAAGCAGAACAGCTGATTTAGTAAATCACAGACTGAAATGCATTTTAATAAACAACTTCCTAATTCAATTCAGCATTTTAATGTCTTGTTGCTTACTTTGATTTGAGGTCTGCCATATCAAAATCTTTTTTCAAGTGTTTCACAAAAATAACCTTCCCCTGTGTTAGTCACCCAGTGCTTCATTAATTAACTCTCTTGTGGTCAAAAGGCAAATAGAAATGACTTCTGGCAATTCTCTCACATGGACCAAAAGGCACCAATTATTTCCTGTTAACCATTTACAAGATCAAAGACGTAAGCACACAGAGATGAGGAATTCAAAGATAGGGACACAGGACAAAAAAAAAAAAAATACCAATTACTGGGCTGATGAATGAAATTGATGGATTTTTCTTCCTTTATTTCTGATAGTAGAAAAACATTATTCAGAATCATTTATCTACTTTTGCCCACTCCCAAATAGGATTTGATGTTAACTGATCTCTCTCTCTCTGCTTGACAGTTGTTTATAACACCTATAGTTCTGTCACTTTCTGATCCTTAGAAGGTTGAGAAAGTTGAGCAGATATAGAGAATAGGATTCCAGCATGCAACAAAAATAAAGAGAGAGAACAGGAAAATAAAATACAACCTTGGCCATTCTCAACAAAACTTATGGTACAAAGCCAAGCTAGAGGAAATTCATTTTTTAAAAAGTGGTTAATATGTTCTTTTTTGGTAAGCATAATGCAATGTATAGTTTGATTTTTAATCTCACCAATATTGCAGATAGTCTTAATTTTTTTATTCAGACAGCTTTCCCCCAACAAGCACAGAGATACTTTCTTGATTTATAAAAATAAGTTAGTCCTCATTTTTTAGATAAAAGCTCGGTTTAGGGAAGTTAGGTCTTCCATAGGCTGAGACAGAGCCCTTTCCTGCTGGGTTGGAGTAGCGTGGAGCATCCCAGCAGCACCCTCATGATGTAAAAGCAGAAAAGGCAATGACTTACATGGTACATTTAAAAGATTCAGAACGTCCCTTTGCTGCAGAATATCACTCCTACTTTCCCTGAGCTGTGGCAAAATTCTTTCATTTCAGTCTCTTTTTGAGGATAAAATGTGATAGTTAGGTAAGGGTAATGTCTACTACCTCACTGAATTTGCTAATTGTCCCCATACACAGCCACAGTAAAGAACCTAAGTAAATGGGTCATAGGATAGGTTCTTATGAGTGGAACGATGGGAGAAAAGAGGAATGTTTATTAATTTAAAATGATCCGTTCTCCCTCACTTTCTTTCTTGGTCCATTCCTTCCCTTTTGCATGTTTCCTTTTTTCCCTCTTCTCTCCTTTTCCCTTCCCTTCCATTTCTTTCTTTCTTCATTGCTTTTTAAATATTTCAGTAAAGAAAAAAAAATAAATCCATGCATGGAAATGAGCACAGGCACCTATGGAGGTGGGGGAAAGGCAGATACAGCAGTCCGATGGTGACGCGGGACATGTGCAAGAAGAGCATCTTTGGAAAGTTGATGTGTTGAGTGCGGTATTGATGGCGGCCAATGAGGAGTGAGAGAGCCCATGTGGAAAGAAGAGAGCAGGGCAGGTGGTTTCATCCATAAAGAGAGGAGCAGCCGAAGATGCTTGAGGTGGACCTGTGCACAGAAGTGTGGCGATCACCCAGCCAGGCTAGTTTCAGTCCGTTTGTGGTAAGGGGAGCATTTGAGAAAGGAGTTTCAGTGGCAAGTTAACACAACCTGCGAGAACTGGAAGGAGGGTCAAACTTAGGTGAAGGCCACTGCAGGTAGGGACTTGGGCATCAATACTTAAGATGAGGTGTCAAGAGGCTGAGCAAGCACCAGGGGCCATCCACTGGCATGGGGAGGGGCATGACAGATCACTGGTAGATTAATTATACACAAAGGCAATTCATGTAAGATAAATGGGTTTTCGAAGATCAGTAGGGACTAGTTTCTCACTGTTGGTGGTGGTGGGGGGAGGGATGAATTGAAAATACGGAAAAGTGGAAAATAATTAGAATGAATCCTTTGTAGTTGATTTAGAAATGGAGTTATTAATAATTTTTGGTTGAGCATGGTGGCTCCCGCCTATTATCTTAGGATTTGGGGAGGCTGAGGTGGCAGAATTGCTTGAGTCCAGGAGTTAGACACCATTCTGGGCAACATAGCAAGCCTTTGTCTCTATAAAAAATGTTTAAAAAATTATCTGGGCCTGGTAGTTCATACCTACCCCCAGCTACTCTTGAGGCTAAGGTGGAAGGATCACTTGAGCACAGATTTGAGGTTGTAGTGAACTGTGATCATTCTACTGCACTCCAGTCTGGGTCACAGAATGAGAACAAACTAACTTACAATTTTCACAATAAAGAAAACAAAATAAATAATGATATAAATGTGCTTATATTTACATGAGCAGTCTTTTTTATTGCTGTCATGAGAGCTCTTTATTCTAGATACAAGATACAAGCCCCTTTATCAGATACATAATTTGCAAATATTGTCTGCCAGTTCTTTGTGTTGTATTTTCTCTTTTTTGATAGTGTCCTTGGAACCACACTGCTTTTGATTTTGATGAATTCCAGTTTACCAGCTTTTTGTTTGTTTGTTTTGGTCACTCATGGTTTTGGAATGATATCTGAGAAACCATGACCTAATCCAACACTACAAAAATGTACTCCTCTGTTTTCTTCAAAGAAAGATCATGTTTGTACAAATTGTAGGGTAGGAATTCAACTTTATTCTGTGTCAATTTTTTGGCACTTCTGCTAGAACATATTAATTACAGGAGGATTGGCTGTAGCAGGCATGGAAATGGTAGGGAAGACTCAGTCCCCAGTCCCACCATCAATGACACACAATAAAAAAATAAGTAGGTAGGAGGTGGGCATAGGGTAGAGGAAGTACAACAAGTACTGCCAGAACCTCCTCTCCCACAAACTATACAGAGTTGGGTGATGCTTTGTCAATACATTCTGCTAATCTCTTCCTTACGATTGGATAATTTAATTTATTAATATCCAGTGTTAATACTGATAATATATTAATATTATTGATATCTGCTATTTGATTTCCATGTCTTAAGTTATTTTGTGTTCCTCCATTCTTCTATAATGTTCCTTCTTTGTGTTAAGAAGGTATTTTCTGGTGTTCTTTTTTTAATTCCCTTGTTTAAAAAATTTTGTGAGTTATATTTTTAATGATTTCCCTGAAGACTACAAACATACATGTGTTTTAGATTTACTTATATAGATGCGGTTATCTATGCTATTTATTTCATGTAGTTTAGATTATTTTTTAATATTCTCTTATTTAAACTTGAAGAACTTCTTTTAATACTTCTCATTGGGTAGGTCTGCTTGCAACAAATTCTTAGTTTTTGTTTCCAGTAATGATTTTTCTTTCTTTATTTTTGAAGGATAGCTTAGTTTGCTATTGTTGACAGAATTTTTCTTTCTAAACTTTCAGTATGTCATTTCACTATCTTCTGGCCTCCATAGTTTCTGAGAAGAATGCACCTTTTAGTCTTATTGAAGATTCCTTGTATATGATGAATCATATTTTCTTGTTTCTTTCAAGACTATCTCCTTGTCCCTTGTCAGTTTGACTGTGATGTGTCTATGTACAGATCCAATTTTATCTTACTTGAAGTTGCTTGAGATTTTTGAATGTATAGAAAATATTTTTCATCAAATTTGGAATGTTTTGGACATTATTTCATAAAATACTCTTTAGGTCCCTTATTTGATCTCTCTTCTTCTTTTGAGACTTCCATTATGCATATTTTGGTATAATTGATGGGGTCCCAGTGATCTCAAAAAATATTTTCATTTTTCTTCATTCTTTTTTTTTCTGTGCCTCCCACTGGACAATTTCAGTTGGTGTGTCTTCACTTTTACTCATTTTTTTGCTGGCTCAAATATGTTGCTAAGCTTTTCTAATGAATTTTTCATTTCCTTTATTGTACTTTTCAATTTAAGAATTTCTATTTGGCTTTTGTATATTTATATCCCCTTATTGATATTCTTTTTTTGTGAGACATTATGTTCATATATTCCTTTAATTTTTTAGACATTATTTTTTCAGTTCTTTGAACATGTATCTTTTTTAAAGGCTTTGTTTATTAATTTCAAAATATAGACCTCATCAAGGCAGTTTCTAATAACTGCCTTTTTTATTCATGTACATACCATATTTTCCTGTTTTTTAAAAATTATTCACATATTAGCTTTTATCATGCTAAAACTGGGGCATTTTTAATAATACAAAGTGGTAACTGCTGAAATCAAATTACTCTCTCCACTCAAAGTTGGTTGTTATTGCTGTTTGCCTGGTAGTCACTTTCTCAGACAAATCTGTGAAGTTGTATTTCTTGTCACGTGCGGCCCCTGAGGACTCTGCTCAGCATAAAGGTCACATAGAGTGACTGAATGGAGATTTTACAAATGCCTGGAGCCAATATGTCCCCCATTCATTGCTGAAGCATCCACATGCTAAAAGTGTGTTTGAACTCATCTTAATCCTTATCAGTTTTTGATTTCACGTTAACTTTTACTTCCTACTTGTTCAGAGTCTCAAGGTTAGCCAGAGATAAGACATTTATGTTCTCTCAGGTCTTTCCTGTGTATATACACAACCCTTCATATGTGTAAAGCCTTCTAGATTCTTAGGAATATGTAAAATCTTTGTCCAGCATCTTTGCCCAATTGACATCGCTACATTAGGCACTTGTTAATCTTCCTTCCTTCCTTCCCTCCTTCTTTCCCTCCCTCCTTCCTTCCTTCCTCTCTCTCTCTTTATTTTTATTTTTAACAAATGCCCTCAGATAAGAGTTTTTTCACTGAACAAGCTCTGAGAGTTAGATCAAATATAGACAGACTCTATCAATGAGACATCTGCAAGAAGCTTCCAAATAGTGTCAGTTCTCTGGGGAAGAAACTTTTTGAGGCACATTAATTAAGCCCATTCTACTTCCCTGCTCTGGTCACTTCTATTTTTTTATAGTTACCATGGTTTTAAGAATTCTGGTCTTCAAGGCTTCAGTGGAACTGGGAAGTGGGAAATAGAGCAAGTGAAAAACTCACAAACCTCACTGTTATTTATAACATTTAGTTTTTTTAAAAAAAAAATCTCTTCACATTGTTGTAAACATGTGGATAATTTTTAAAATCTCTTCACATTGTTGTAAACATGTGGATAATTTTTAAAGTTCCAAAAACTTGATTTTGTATTGCTCTTATTGTTTTTATGCAGTGGACCTTTGGAAGTCCTTATTCTACCATTTTGAAAGTGTTTCTCTATATTCTTCTTGCAATTTTTGTTAGTTTTAAATTATTTTCAAAGAAAGAAATATTAATTTAGTTATTTACTCTCTCACCTTTAGTTTCTTGTATTTTCTCCTTTCTGTAGCCATATTCAGTTCACTGAGTTGCATAAGCATAGTTGCTTCATTAGCTAAGGTTCAGTGGTGCTTGGAACCTACACATATTTCTGCTGTGAAACCTATAATAGCCTTAGGATTTTTTTTCCCATTATCCATTGAACTCATATCAGTCAACCTTACTTTTCCTGTAATGCCCAACAGTGGCATGGCTTAATTGGGAATAAGACAAACTCCCAGTTGTCTTTTAAATTCACACTTTCATCTTCTTCATTAGCAGCTACATTTTATTATATAAGCTACATTTCATACACATTCTCTAAAATTCACACTGCAGGGAAAGCTTCATTATTTTTCCATTTCCACAGAAATGGCCATCACCACTAATTTACAAAAGGAAATACTCCCCAGGCTTATTTGTTATTGACACAAGTTAATCAGGGGTAAACTAATTTTTGCACAAATAGCCAAAGGCTTATGTAATATCAGAATCTAGACATAAAGTACAAATAATGTTTTTTACTGTATTTATTATAAAGGATGCTTTTTTGTACCTGTTCTTTAAATTGACCATTGTAGATGTTACAAAACTTTTTTGTTATTTTTTAACAGTAGTTGAAAATAAGCATCCCCATCTTGTTCTCCTTCTCTCTTCTGTCTCAGTATATTTTGAAATTTATTTTCCTCAGTAATACTAGTTTCTACCTATGAGTGCTAAATGTCACTGTCTGATTTCAATAGCTGCAGTGCTACTTTATTGCACAAGAGGGCACTCAAATGGCTTTCTTTTTGTGACTTTTTGCTTTCCCACTCTTTCAGATTGTTTGTTTACTACAATGGACTGTAGGAAAGATTTATCCCAAAGTCCTCCACTGAAACTGCAAAAATATATATACATACAGCCATAATTAAGTCTTAGAATCATTGAAGATTTATAAGTTCTAGGAATCAGAAAATTAAAAGGAGATATCCCAATATTTAATCCATGACAAGTCTATCTGCTTCACCAGGGAAAGCTATGAACAGCTAGTCCATATGATTACTGGAAAGCACATGAAATAACTTATATATTGTCCCTATATGATCATTTCCAAACTATATGAAACAAGCAAAGACATTTTAAAAATAAAGCTGAAAAAATAAATTTAAATAGGTAAACATTTGAGATGACTATACTCAGACCACTAAAAAAGCAAAAACAAAACAAAACTAAGCTTTCTCAGAAGAACAGAAAAAATATTAAGAAAATATTCAATTTGCTGGAATTAACATGGCAGAAACATAAAAAAGGACACATTGTTTTTATTATTTAAAAAATTGAAGCATATAGTTACCACTGAAAAGTAGATTAAAAAAATTTGAATTCATCCAAAGATGATTAAAATTATCTTTTTCTATAAAGTTAACCTGATTGAAGAAAAAGTAGGGTAAGGGGATGAGTAGTAAAAGAATGAGACATATACTCCAGTTATCCTGGAGACTGTGCATTATTTTGACTTTATGAGAATTTTTCTGGCCTGCCTGGTAAGAAATTAAAACATTAGAAATACCAAAGTATACAACATTGTCTACTTTGACAATAACTAGGACTGACTATTAGAAAAAGGATGTCTGTTTTGTGGGAATATTGCAAAGTAGAAGAAAACTCTGGATGTCATAGCACAGAATTCCCTTCATAGCTTGTATATGGTACCCAAGGAACAGTAGACCTTGATGGCTGCCACTGTCCTTGAATTTTGAATAAAATCAACAACTGTTTGATAACTTTGTAACCACCAGGGGACAAAGGGCAGTATCATGATCTCAGTATAGTAATCAAGAAAAGCAGACGTAATTTTAAAATTTTGTTTTATTTGCTGTTGTTTTCTTTTTTAAATGTCTTTGTCTTGGTCCTTAGCTGTCAGGTGGTAGTTTTCTAAAACAATTGTTTTAATCACTACCTTTGGTGCCTCTTGAACAACTAGCTATGATTTTAATAAAGAGGATTATTTTCCTAAATAGAAACAAGGAATGAATGATGAAAATTACCCATGCCTGGGTGAGTTAGAAATCACTATTATATGATAGTTTGCCTTTGGAAGTTTTGTCTTTGGAAATCTTTAAAAACAAAAACAAAAACTGAATATCTTCCTTGGGGAAATGAAACGGATAGTTTTATTACATTAAGGATGTTTATATCCGTTTCTAAACAGGGAAAAATATTTTTTTAATTGTTTTGTGGATAATAGTGACTTATTCTCTCTTTAATATGTAGGGAAAAAGTTATGAAACAGTGCATATTTGTTTCACCACACATTTTATTACTAAGAATCTTAAAGACCTGTTCTGCATCTGTTAGTTTTCTATCGTCTGTGCTTTCTGTTTGAATTTTGCTAGCAGCATCTGGAGGGGTAAGAAGAACCAAAATGGTCTCCTTGGTAGCTGATCACTCTGCTATTGCAGGCTGGCAAATTTTATACATCAAGCCAAAACACAAAAGCCAATTATGAAGTCTGCAGATATTTTATCTCCAGCTGTTTGAAACATGTATGGCATTTATCCTATTCAGGGTACAGCTCACTTCATAGTGTGGCACGTGGTTTGTTTGACAAATATCTAGACATCGATGCCAATCAGAAGCTTATTTTCAAGTCTCTGCATCATTGGAGGCATTTTTTTTTTAAAAAAACAAAAACATTAGCCATTTCTTAAACAAACAAGAGAGGAAAATAACCCACAAAGGATCTGTATATGGGTATGTGAGTCTGAAATAACACGAATTTAGTAACAACAATATTATTCCATGATTATGCTTTTCTTTTTAGTGCCTTATATCCTTCCCTCATAAAAATGTGGATGCCACTCAAAAATAAGATGGGTTTTAATATTATCCCCATGCCTGTAAGTCCAGTATAGCTTAAGAGAGAGGAAATTAATCGTTGAGGCTAAGATTACTTACCATTTGATGTCAGTGTTGTGCTATAAGAGCAAAATTAATGGGAGGAGGGCGGAGTGCTGAGGGCTGTGGGAATATGCTACTGAGGAACAAGGTTAATTTTAATGTGAAAGGTCATCAGCTTTAGATAACTCATCACAATCTGAAATGACGTCTTTATAGTACAGCTCTTCTTTTTATAAGTCAACCATCATATCCAACTCTCTCTCATTCAAATTCAGGACTTGACACCTGCCAAACACAAGATGATTTTTTTTTTCTTTTAAAATAAAAGAAGCTATGTTAAGGTGGTTGCTAATCTTAGAGATCTAAAGTATCTTCCATCATTTTAAATGAAAACATATGCATACTCAATTTCCAGATGAATCAAATCAATTTAGCCATGCATAATCAACTGAACCCTGTCCCTCCATTTAATTTCTCAGTTGTTTATGTTTACAGGAAGCCATTCTCTTCAAGGGCAAATTTAATAAGGACAGTTTAGGAGGTTATAGGAAAGTGGTATGGAAAATGTGAAGCGATTTCCATTTAGATATGTATTTAGCTAGGTCTGTGATTAATTACCAGAAGTTCCAAAGGTAGCTCCTCTTGCAAAACACACATTGATATTTGTTTTCCAGTGCTCTTGCCATGACTTTTTATTAACAGTACATGCCACAGATTTGCTCATATTTGTCTATAGCGTGGTTAAGTAGCCACCCCCTCCTTCACCAACACAAAATTCACCATTGGTGAATAATTATTGCTATATATTGAAAAAATGAGTACCTTTAGATTTGTTAGCTGCACTAGCTTGGAGATTAAAGTGTATGTAAACTTCCAACTTAATCAATATAGAGACATGTGTCAGAGGTGGAAAAATGTTTTTCTTTATTACAGTTGGTTTAGATCTTATATACATTTACATGAGAATTCCAGAATGTCTTGGGAAGCTACAGAAATTAGACCCAAAACACAGGCAAATCCCTTCACTCACTGAGGACTCAAATATAATCAATAACAATGTACTAGGACTACAGTGTAGGAAAACACTCTTTCCATAACATTTCATTCTCCACTTGCTGCAAATTAAATTACAGACCTTTACATTCGATATTAAATTACTTTTGTAAAGTGCTTTCCTCTTTGACACACCATGTAGAGTTTCTTAAGGTGACAGTTTTACTTTTGAAATATATTTCTTGCTATCACATTTAGCTGACTGAACTATCAAAATGCATCTTTTCCACCCATCTCTGCTCTGATATATTAGCATATTAACCTCCTCAATATCAATTTTTTTCTTTAAGAATAGCAGGTACTAAAAGGTTCACCAGTGGATTGAAAAAATCCATATAACCAAATCTACAACAGTAAGATCCTATACTTCAAGGAAGACCCTATACTGAAAGGTCCAATACCAATAAATAAGTAGATATTTAAAAATAAAAACATATTGAATCAAGACTGTCAGAATTCCGCAACTTTTCTGAGGCAACTGGTTAAGTATGTCTTAGACTCAAGAGAATTGTATAGCATGAGGGTCTTGGAGGGAAACATAGAGAGCAGAGTTTAAGGCAGTATTCTCACATTTTAATATGCACACAGATCCCTATGGATCTTGTTAAAATCCAGGCTCCCATTGAGTTGGTAGAATTGGGGGAGCCCATGAGTCTACATTTCTAGCAAGCTCCTATGTGCTGCTGGTGTTCTAGTTCCATGAACAACTCTGAACAACAAAGATTTAAGGTAAAAACCATTTCAAAAGAAAGCCAGGGGATTGGGGAAGGCCTGGATAGGCCTTAAACACTTTGAGGAAAAATAAAAATGTGGATGCCTGAAATCTATATCACTTCGTCTAAGTTAGAAGATCTTGATAAATCTATATTTTAAAAAATGTTTCCTAGAAGGCTTTGATACAGAACTAGGTTTGGGACTAAATAAGGTGAGACTGTCTACACTGCAAATGAAATGATAACTAACTTGTTTATAATTATAATGGCATCAATTAACCCTTGAAAAACGGGATGAGAATAGGCGATGACCAGTCGAAATTCACATCTAATCTTCTCTATGACATGGAAATTTAGAACTGTGGCACATAGTCTCAATGAGAAAATATTCCATGAACTTATCAGAAGGGAAAATTGTATTTGATAAGCTTAAGCTCTTAATTCAGAAATTAAATAACACGAATAGAATACAATAATCTCTAGATACTTTATGTTCATGTTCCCATGAAATCTTCCTATCACCCTTGAGAGGTGGCAATATTATCCTTCTACAGTTAAGGAGTTAAGAAGAAAAAGTATCAAGTCACTTGCATAAGGTCACAAAGTTAAGCAGGAGAAGTGGAACATAAACACAGGCCTCGCTAACATTACTCTCATACTCTAATACTTGTGACTTGAGATCCATGTCTTTAAGATATTGGTGAGCCATAATAGTACAAAAATCAAGTCAATAATTGCAAATTGCCTATGCAAGCTATTTTTGACACTCCTTGGTATAATCTTTAGACACTGGTCTCAAGTTGGAGTAAATGCATACATTTGACATAAAATGATAAAAGATACATATCTTCTGAGCTGTCTCAACATATTTGTGATGGTGGAGACAATATTAAAGATGTTTCGTGAGAATCATGTGGTAGTTGAATATCTTCTCTCATTTCACTATGAAAGTCATACATCTCTACATGTTGAGCACGGGAAAAAATCAGTGTGGCAGAGAGTGGTTACAGTAATAAAGCAGGACATTCAAAACTAGACCATTTTGACATCAACACATGAATCTGCAAGCATTTTGAAGCATATAGTCTGAGAATAGTCCTCCATATAAATCAGGTAAGAAAATCTTTGATACACAGTAATCTTTGATATTAATATGCATATTGATTAACAATTTGTTTGAAAATCTAAGTAAGAATCAAGAATGTCTTGGGACACAGAAATGGATCAATGGATCCCATGGGCTAGATGTTCAGCAAGTGAATGGTCCTCATGGTTCTTTGATCTGAGTTGAAAGGAGAGAAAGAGTCTTTCATTTTGTGAGGACTACATAGAACAACAGCCAACTCAAAAAACCAAACCATATTTTCCTTCTCCTACTCTAGATGATGCTTCACTCCAAACTTAATTTGAGGCAGTATAAGTTAGTGAAAATTGTGAAATAAGTGAAAATTGCAGATTTGGGGGCCAGAATATCTGGCTTTGAGTCCCAGCCCTGCCCTTTCCTGTGTGACCTGTAACAAGTCACTTAGTCTCAGCTTCTCCATTTGTAAAATACAAATGAGAATAGTAGGTTGCATTTGGCTGTTGTGAGAATCGAATGAGTTAACAGCTGTAAAGTGCTTAGAACAGTTTCTGGCCCATAGTAAGTGGTATTTAAACTTTAAACACCATGAGTATAAACAATGTGAAGATGTTAGGCAATGTGACGTACATAAAGGTTGTCCCTCCCCCAGCGGATATTTATAGCATCCATATCATGAGTTACCAAACTGAATAAATGCCATTTGCTTTTTGGAAATGAGTATTTAGAATATAGTAATAGTGAGCATGTGCATTTTGCAGCAAAAGAGTTCAATATCCTATACCCTGCTATCTGCTGTGGTAGAAAATGGGTGGTGGTAGGGATTGGAAGGAAGACCCAGAATTACATTTTGGGAAAGCTCTGAGTCCTACCAAGGAGCCAAGAAAATAATTTAACAGAAGTGAATGATTCGTCACTGATATGTGATTGGTCCTTGTTGTCTGAGCTAATGCAATATTTCTACCTAATTTATTTAGCACAGGTATCTACCCTGTAGGCTAGGGCTGCGGTCATCTTCCCAAGAACACCCTAAAAAGAATTTAAGTCATTTTGACACTAGCTCCTTCCTAGTGACCTTGGAGAGTTTCAATAGTCTCACTGGAGAATATAAATGCAGATAGCTGCCCACTTCAAAGGACTTGTTGTGCAGATCAATTACCTACTGCCTTTGGAAATGTCTTGAAAATTAAATGTTTTCACAAATTAAATATTGTTATTAGACATCCTAGAAATATTCTCCTAAAACATTATGACTCACCAACTGGATTGTAAAAATACACAGAGACCAAGAAGAATTCTTCCCCATATCCAAGGCAAAATTATTTCCAAAATACAATTCTACAATGTGTGGAACATGACCTGCAAAAAGAAGAGAAAATGGTCACTTAAAAAGCTATTTAAAATTAATCAGCATTGTAGTTACTAAGTATAAAGCACTGTCCTCTGCTGTTTTATATAAAATGTAGACTAATACTATAATCTGAGCTGTAAGAAATTTTTTTTTTGAGTTGGAGTCTCACTCTGTCACCCAGACTGGAGTGCAGTGGCCGCTCCCAGCAACCGCAGCCTCGACCTGCTGAGCTCCGGCGATCCTTCCGCCTCAGCCTTCCAAGTAGCTGGAACTACATGCGCACGCTAACATGCCCGGCTAATTTTTGGTTTATTGTAGAGATGAGGTCTCGCCAAGTTGCCCAGGCGGGTCTCGAACCTGCGGGCTCAGGCAATCCCCTCACCTCAGCCTACCAAAGCGCGGGATCACAGGCCGAGCCACCGAGCCTGGCTGAGGAATTTAATAGCTAGTTTGTGAGGTTAGATATCAAAAGTTCAGATTTTCCACAACAGAAATGTTAAATCAGTGGTGTTCAAATATTTTTCTTTCTTAGAACTAGTTCTTATATAAAATCTTAAGAGAAAGTCTAATGTCTAAAAGAAATGCATTTACAGTGGTTCTGCTTGAGGCAGTGGGGAGTGAAACTCTGTCTGATTTCCACCTATCAATATCTTTTATTTGAAAAAAAATCAAAAAATACAGTGTGAACCCCACTGATCTCATTAACAACTCAAGACATCACAGAAAAAATGCTGTGAGAACGTAGAAGATTTTAGCAAACATGGTGAATTGCCTTTCCATCTTCCTTTCTCCCAGCTTCCACTTTTCTAACATGCCTGGTCTTCTTGTCCATCCTTTTCCACATAGTCATGGGTCTCAGGAGAGGCTGAGCTGTCTCTAGAACAAAAGAATGAGTCCTAATTGTACCAAAGCATAGGTTCTCAAACTCTTTGTCTTGGGTCCCCTTGCTACTCACAAAAATTTAAGCCTCCCAGAGAACTTTTAGATTCTATCTTTACTGAACATATTTTACATGAAAACTGAGACATGTTGAAAATATCATTAAATATTTATTAAAGTAAAAAATAAGACCATCATTATTACATTAACATATATTTTCCAAAACAAAAACAATTTGTTTTAAAATGGCATTGTTTTGTATTTTTGCAAATCTTTTTAATGTTTGTCTTGATAAATGACAGCAACATTCTTATATCTATCTTGCATTCAATCACCTATGTAATTGGATTGAAAAATATGAAAAAACTGTGGTCTATACAGTTCTATTATTGAAAAAGAAGGAATATCTTAACAGCTTTTTCATATAATTGTGATATTCTTCTTTGAAAGGATACCAAAATTTAACAAGTAATCATCTCCTAACAATAGAATTATGGAATTTGAAAACATATGAGGGAGACCCCAAAAAACCCAGAACTTATTTATAGAAATTGTGTATTTATACTTACATGTTTAAACTTCAATCATCTTCAAAGTATTCTTTGTTTGATGAGAGGCACTTTTTCCATTGCTTAAGAAAGTTTTTGAACTTGTCGATTTTGATGCCTTTTAGCGCTTCTGCCATTTTTTTGTTTCACTTCTTTCACATTGGCAAAGCATTTCCCTTTGAGGACTTATTTCACGGGGATGGGGGAAACATCGCTAGGGATGAGATGAAGTGAATAAGGAGGGTGAGGTATGAGGGCCATGCCTTTTTTGGTCAAAAATTGCTGAACATTCAGCACAGTGTAGGCAACTCATAAATCACCCATCATGAAATTAGAAAACACATTGAAAGAATCTTAAAAAAAAAAATTCACTGAAGCTGAATGCAACCTCTTACAATAATGCTATCTGGTACATTGATGCTGATAGGTTCCTAGAACATTAACCTAGCAGGGGAAGCCTATACTACAAGTGGCCCATCCTCCAAAAGATAATTCCAGTTTATTTGGGGGTACCCCTCATATTTATAAACATTTCAGTCTTGGTTAAATTAAAAATCCCTCACTTTATATTGAATATTTTACCTGTGCACAATTTTATAACACTAGGCCTTGGTCATTTGGAAAGTATTGGCTCAATGATTTATGCAGATTTTCCAAATGCTGACACATTTCATTTTACAATATAAAAAAAATCACATTCATTAAAGTTATCAGCAATCTCATCAGAAAAGTATTTAAATATTGGGAAGCTGTCCAGCTTATGGTGGCAAGAATTAAAAAAAGCTTTTACAAATTCCAATTTTTGCTTGAAAGCACATATTTTATCATTGTCAAAAATAATGTCAGTTGTTTTCCTTGAATTCACAGACTCACTTTGTTCATTTTTGAGTAAATGTCTGCCAAATACCTAAGTCCGTATAACCATAATTTGTCTGTCAGTTTTTCATTTAAGGAAAAATGGTGGTCTATGAAAATAACGGATGATTCAGCTTGTAACTCAAACAATTGCACAAGAGCTCTTCCTAACATAACCACCATACTTTGGTCTGTAACAGAAGTGCTTCATGTATACTTTCTTGGTTTTATTTTCACAAAAAATAAAAAGAAAAAGAGATGTACTCAAGGAGCAAGACTGAATACATTAATATTTTTAGTGCTTCATCAAGACTTTCTTAAGTAGAGAAAGCTTTTAACTTATTTGCTTAATTTTTTAGTGAATATGTAATGATAAAGAACAGGGTGACTGCTAGTACAATTTGGTGTCACTGATTGATTTAGGCTAAAGGACCAGTCATTTTACCCACTATTGTCTTTGCATTATCACTGAAAATCTCAACCAAGTAAAAAAGGATAATAACACACAGTATTATGATGATATTAGTTTTGACTTTACCAATACTCCGAAAAGGTTTTGAAAACACCCAGGGACCTGTAGACCACACATTGTGGACTGCCAGTCTAAGCTAATTGTGAATATTCTATTCACAGGCAAGTGATTGGTATAGGATTCAACTGGAGTCAGTGAGGTATAAAGGAGCACAGAAGAGCCATATACTATGGTTCTTCTATGCTCATAGAAAGACATATTGGCTAATATAGGCTTCTTCTTCCTTTGAATTTTGTCACTATGTGTATCTTGAACTGTGGCACCTTCTATAGGGATCAACTGGGCTGTGATGAAGTCGTTATGAAGAGATAGAAGACCTTAAAATGCAAAAAGAAATTAATTTTTGAAAAAGTATAAGCCTCAAAATCATTCTAACTCAAAATTTCTTGCTTTGGGATTTAGTAAATTTCCTTTTTGGTTTTCTAATTATTTGTAATCAAAACCTCCAAACTGGTACTAAAATATATTTTCTGTTTGACTGGAGCCACATTATGAAGGGTTAAAAAAAAAAAAGCTAATCCATTAACTAGCAAAGGAAAAATGTCACCATTTATGGAATTTTTCAATCAATATTATGTAAGAAAAGAAATAAGTGATAGTTACAATATTTTGAAATTTAAAATGGAGTCTATTTGAGCAGATGGTTCCACTTAACAACACCCAGCTGGCAAAAATTCCATAGCAGGCACCATGCTCTCTCCAGTGAAAAAATTAATTATGCCACAAGAGCATCAGGCCAAAAGAAAAAGGTACAAAGTTTCACTGACCAAAGTCATAGTTATTAATTCTCTCCTTCTTGAGCATATTAAATACTTCCTTTCTATGAAGGAGTTTTCTTATAAAGTATGTGCAATCACTTCATGTGCTACTTTTTTGTCACAGATTAAAATTGGAAGAAGCCTAGACAAACTGTGAAAGAAAGCAATTGGGAATGCTTAAATGTATTTTAAGTGAAAATACCATTTGAGTAAAAATATTGCAGATTATAACTTCCAACCTTTCTGTCATTATTCAGTAATTTGTATCCAAATTTCAAATACCTGGGATGTAAAATGATATCCTGGATTATAAAATAGGCAAATGATGACATTTAGAATCATCATTTTAGTATTGATCCCATCATTTAAGAAAAGGAAAAGCAACCAGCAAATCTTACCACTGAACTGATGGACTTTTTTCTTTTATGCTTTCTAGAAGCCAATGTTACTGTGAAAAAGATATTGAAAATAATTTTAAAGTAATGTTCAACTTTGTTATTAAAACATGGCTCATTAAATGTCATTGCTAATTATTCAAAGATTTAATATATTAAATATATTAAACATATATTTTGAACATATTTTGTAGCTACAGGGCCCTAAAAAAATTTTTTATTGCTAACATATCTTTTTTTTTTTTTTTTGAGTTGGAGTCTCACTCTGTCACCCAGACTGGAGTGCAGTGGCTGCTCCCGGCCACCGCAGCCTCGACCTGCTGGGCTCCGGCGATCCTTCCGCCTCAGCCTTCCAAGTAGCCGGAATTACAGGCATGCGCTACCACGCCTGGCTGATTTTTTGATTTACTGTAGAGATGAGGTCTTGCTGCCCAGGTGGGTCTCGAACCCGCGGGCTCAGGCAAACCACTCACCTCAGCCTCCCAAAGGCGTGGGATTACAGGCTGAGCCACTGAGCCCAGAGCTAACATATCTTTTTAACTATAATATATGTAGTAGCCACATTCCATGATAATAATCACAAACTTGTGGAATTACATTTGACTTTTAAAATCTTTGAATACATTTTTAAACTGAGCATAAATTAGTCATTATTATATTTTATATGTATACCAACTCTAAAAGCTTCTAAGCTTAATACTATATTTCTATACATCTTTTCTTCCTATGTAGCATTACACATTGTTTCCCATTTTATTATTTTCGTCTGTCAAATGAGAGAATTGGGCTAGTTTGATAATATTTTGCACTTCACTAGTTAGTTAGTTGAAAGCTAATTCTCATTTCAAGATTCAATTTTTCTTACAAAATCTAACAAATTAACCTGCATTAAGATAAAATTAGGTGATCAAATCATGAGGGTGTTATCTACACCAGACATCTGCTGAACACAGCCACAGATAATTCTTTATATTAGCCTTAATCCTTTCTAGGGGGATTAAAAGTCATGTTAATCAAGGTACTTAGAATGTGTTGAACTCCAAACTCACCTCTCAAATATTCTGAAAAGCCAAAGAAGAAAGCTAACATTTGCACAGAAATTATCATGTATAAGGAGCTCTACATACACTACCTAATTGGTTCCACAGGAATAACCTTAGAAGGCTAAAATATTTTCCAACGGGGAGAAAAATATAGGCACTGGTGGAGGTCACTGAAGAGGAAAAGTCTGATGCTTTAAACAAATTTTGAAAACAGCCAGGAGGGAGGAGCTTTAGGCTCAAAAATGATCAGGAGAGACTGCTGTGTCTTCTGGACCCCCCAAATTGTCCTGTTTGCTTCTGCTTTGTTTTAAAAATCATCTGTTTTATATGATAAATGCAACAAGTGCTAAAACAAACCAACAGCCCACACATAAAACAAGCCTTATTTATATTTTGATCATAGCAGGATCCCAAAAGGACATGAATAAGACAAGAATAATTGTTACTCATGGCTAGAATGTGTTAAGGGACTTTTTGATTCTCTTTGAATGAACAAAACACAATCCCACTCAAAATGTCATTTGACTTTTTTCTTCTTACATATGGCAGGAATACGAGCCTAAGTTTTGCTCAAGCAGTCCTTGCCTGAATCACTTTTGTGCTCAAGTATCTATTCAGACTGTAGAATAAATGGCCCTGGAACAAGGAGGGAAAACCCACTTGTATTACTCATGGCCTTCTAACATTGTTACATGCTTGGGGACAAGTCTCATTCTTCGCTTCTGGGAAATGGTAACTGCAATGTTCCATGCAGGGCAAATGAAGGTTTAAGTAATTGACTGCTCTACTATTTGAAAACTCATTTCTTCTTATACCCAATCCCTGATATTTTGTTACGTCTATTTTCAAAATGTCATCTCTTTTCCAAAAAAGGTGCAAAAGTAACTCCTGTCAAATTATACAAACTCTCCCCTCATCTGAGGACTTCCTTCTTACCTTGACATCTCCTCTCTTCCTCATACTAATGTGGTTCTCCATTAATCCTGCCAATCACTAATGTATTCTCTTCAGCTATCCTTCATAATATTGGCAAGGTTATCTTTCAATCATATCAATGAACAGACATATTTCTGCCCACAACCTTGATTGGAGGACTACTCTTTACCTACTGTTTGCTGAATAAATCCTATGTTCTATCACTTCTAAACCCTTCATCCAAAAGTCCTTTTCTGTATGCCTATCTGTCTTTCAAATATCAATTCAAATTCCATCGCTATCAAGAAACTTCATCTCAACTGTTCCAAGGGAATATGGATTTCTCTTTCCCATAATAATATGGTACTTTGTTTATGTCTTTGATTTGGTATTTATCACAGTCTTTCTTGAGACTGAGTTATTTATGAGTGCTTCTCCCTCGGTGAAGTATAAGAGGTCAAGAACCATGTATAATTTATACAAGAAAACCCCCAAATGTTCAACACAATTCTTCGTATATAGTCCACAAGCAAGTTCCTCTTGAAATGAGTTGAATTGATTTTAGAATACTTTTAAATTTGAACGAATCTTGTATTTAACCTAAAGAAGAAGGAAAGCAATTTAAAAATCTAAGTATACTTTTGACTTCTTTTGCAATAATTTTGGATAAAGTAGTTTCAAAATCACTTGTCAAAGCATAGGAGTTAAAATGAGTTTGGGGACCTAGTTCTTTCTCATTTACAGCTAGTTTTCATTCATGTTTTAATGAAAGGGAGTGAAATTTTATGTTCCCCAATTTTCCTCAGACTGCTCACTCTTTAATTCCTCGATATTCTAAGTTTGGTCTATGAACCAGCCGCAATGACAGAGCCTGGAAACTTGTTAGAAATGCAGAATCTCAGGCCAAATCAAGACATATTGAATTAGAATCTGCATTTTACAAGATCACCAGATGATGTTTATACATATTAGGTTTGAGAAGCACTGCCATCATGTATGTATTTTGTAAGTCAATTCCCACCACCACCATGCACACAAATTCTGGTACACCCCACACACGCGTGCACACACACACACACACACACACACACACACACACACACACACACACATGCCTCAGACAATTACTGGTTACTAACTTTAAAAGAGTCGAGTAAGCAATTTTTATTTTGGTTTCTAATTAGAAGAGCTATACTCGGGTGATTCTTTTATGTTATTAAATCTTATCCTCTGACTTTAGTGTTTTGACTAGTTTAAAGTTTCTCTTTAGGAATTCTGTTTTTCAAAGGTTTATCTATTCTAGGCTTCATGTCTATGATTTTCACAGCTTTGATAAAGTAAATTGTTTTGCATCTCAGTTGTGATAACCAACAAGACCAACTTCTCACAATTCATAACATAGGACATAAAACATTCACTGACTACCACCTAGGTTTTAGAAATTCAGCTTGATTTTTTTCTCATAATTAGGTAGATTTTATGTTTTTTCCAATTTACAGGTTAAGAAAATGAGGCCAAGATGGGTTGGATGATTTGCTCAAGATCACATTTGAACCATTCCATATAATTTCACAATTTCTAAATTTTCTAACACATTTATTCACTCAATCTCTATTTGTTGAGCACCTAGTATTTTTGAGGCAGGGTGTTAGCACTAGGCATTCCCCATAAGTCAGACCATCATAGGCTTTGCTTTCATAGTGCCCACATTATACTAGGAGAATCTGAAAAAAAAAAAGCATTTAATGAGTTAATTAATGACATTTATGATAAATAATTTGAAGGAGAGTTTCAGAATACAATAAAAGTGGATCTAGTGAAGCCCTAGACTTAATGTCAAATAAGTAGAGGAACAAATGAGACTTAGGTTTGACAAGCAGAAAAAACTTGCTTGAAATGTCTTTGGAATTGAAATCTGAATGATGAAGAGTAAAGAAGCAGGCAAGAAGGCCCCAAGTATATGAGGTAAGGGCACTCACTATCTTAGAAAGACAAGCGTGAGCTGTAAGAACCTGGAGCAGAAAGAGGCGCTAGGCAGTCGCCATGCTAGAGTTCGTTTTAGATTCTGGGATTTGATTCAAAGTTTGTGGAATAATATTCCAGCTTTTCCACTTGCATGCTTTGAGGTTTCTCTAATTCCTAGTTTCCTTTGCAAATAGGAATAAAAACCATAGTAATAATACCAATCACAACAGAAAGTCAGCTATAATAATATCTAGTGCAAAGTGCCTGGAACACAATGGGCACTCAGTGGATATTCACTGAACAAATGAATGAGTGATGTGATGATCCAATAAGATAATAAAGATGGAAAAGTCATAATCATTCATGTAACTATTTATTTGTTTGTTTATGCAACAAGTGTTTATTGAGTTCTTTTTATGGGCCCGGTAGTACAGAGTTGAATAAAAATATTTGTTATATCGATGGAAGTTACTCTTCTTACTTTTACATGTTATAAAGATAGTTAAAGCATTTATAAATACTAATGGATCACTGTGTTCCAGTACTCATATGTTTTCTTAAAAGGTTACTATCAGGATCAACACTTTGAGAAGTACATATTTTGAAATACACAGCCATAATATTTCCTTCCAATTTAAGTGTTAGATATTTTTAATCATGGTATCAAGTAACCAAGACTTTCCCAAATGGAAAAACTGACTATACTGATGAACAATTTAATTGTGCTCTGGGAGACAGATGCTCAGATAGCCTCCTGCTGAGAAAAGCAGCGACCTGCCTCTTATCATCAGGCATTGTATTCTTTGCCATATGCCTTTCTGCTATGGGTACAACCAACTGAGCTAGTGATGGACAATTGACTGAATATCAACCAACAATCTATGAAGTGGCCTATGGTGAAAACTGTGTCTATTGGGCACCCCAGAGAGAAGGGTGACTGCTAAAACCAAACAAAGCCTCTCCTTTGGAATGTGAATGCAGGAGTTACAGGAAATAAGTATTCAGTCAATATGAGAGGGAAGAATAGAAGTGGAGAGAGGAGACAACCCATTAAAGATATAACTAGAATGTGGTAGTAATGACATCAGTGCCTTAGGGGCAAAGTACTGTGGATATAGTGAGGCTCTAGACTTACTGTCAAATAAATAGAGGAACAAATGATCTCAGAAAACTGGTTCTCAAATTCTACTCAAATCTTAAAGAAAACTTGGCTATTTAAAAGTCCTTGCTTTTTCCATAAGAATTGACCATGTGATAATACCGAAATGCTCAATTTTCCTCATAACCGTAAATAAGTGTCCATTTGCTTAGTGCATATGAGCTAAGCAAACCTAAATAGCACACTATCTCTAATTCAAGTTCTTAAGTCAGGAGTTCATGGTCACTCTCCTAGTTTTTCAGAAAGTGTCAAAAGTTACTTCAGAACAATTTATTTCAATAGTTATTTCTAGCTTTACTTCAATTTAGCCATCATCAGAAAAATCTGCAACTGTTAACAAATGTTCAGAGAGAAGTTATTGCTCTAACTCACAGACATGCGGCATCAGGAGACGTACTATTTTATGCCTTGTATATATGAACATGCATACAGTAGTGTTTTTATTTGGTACCACTTCTCCCTAACACTAACCTTACTGACTTAAACTCTGTTCCTTGGTTGATGGTTAATCACCATTCCACTGGCTAAAAGTTCTTGTAAATTACCAGCAACCACACAGATTTTCAGTAAAGACTTAAATTTGTTTAAATGTCTTTCAAAGGAAAGATGCCCTCTTTTCTTTCCAACATTAAAAAACAAAACAAGAGTTTGGAGAATAGCTTGATGTGGGAAGGCTGCAGTGAGCTATGATTGTGCCATTGCACTCCAGCTTATGTGATAGAGTGAGATCTTGCCTCTAAAAAACAAAACAAACCACATCCAAAAAATACTAGACTACTAAATCAAATGATAATCTATGAAAGTGTCTAAATATTTGAAATTAAAATATAAAGTGTGAAGGGAAACACACTCTAGATATAGTTCCCATGTTAAGTATGATCATTTTGATAAAATAACTTTCTTTTTGATAAAATAACTTTACAACGGATAATACATTTTTAAAATTATTTTAATCACATGTATCAGTCTGTTTCTTGCATTTCTATAAAGAAATACCTGAGGCTGAATAATTTATGAAGAAAAAGGGCTTATTTGTCTCACAGTTCTACATGGCACTGGTATCTGCTTGGCTTCTGGTGACGCTTCAGGAAGTTTTTTTTTTTTTTTTCTTTTTTCCAACCAGCATGCCACATGGCAAACATGTGAGCAAGAGTAGGAGGAAGAGGAGGTATAGGTGTAGGAGTGGTAGTAAGTGCCAGACTTTTTTATACAATCAGTTCTCACATGGACTAGAAGAATGAGAAGTCATGCATCACCACGAGAATGGTACTCAGCCCTCGTGAGGGGTCTTCCCCCATGATGAAAGTACCTTCCACTAGGCTTCCCCTCCAACCCTGGGATCACATTTCAACACGAGATTTGGAGGGGGCAACCATCCAAACTACATCACATCTTTTATTTAGGTAATTCAACTCAATTAATTTATTTAGATTCACATTTTCTATGTGAAAATAAAAACAGTTGAATGTATCTAATAAAAACAGTTGAATTTATCTAATATATATTAAACTATAAACGGAGTCATCCTCCAAGACCCTTTACTAGAAGTTCAATAATAAGGACTTATATTAACTAATTTTTGTCACATTTCAAATAATGAAGTAGAGTGGTAATTGAAAAAAAATTGCTTGTAGTATGAGTAACTTAATGCTCTGCTTTAGGTATTCATCTTTGAATCTATTAGAGAATCATGCAAAAATTCATGCAAAAGTATGACTTGAGATCACAGATGATGATTCTGCTACAATTCTATATCCCTTCTCACTCCTTAAGCCATAACCCATAACCCATGAATCAACCTGGAGCAGTGCAGTTTGAAGTTTTACAATAGGGGTTAGAAAAATTCTAAAGAGCTTGGACATTATAAACTCTGGTGTGAATAGGAGAAGGAGTTGTGACATCTGTTTTAAGAAATTATTGCCAAAATTTTGAGCCCAACTACGATTTGGCCTCTAAATCTAATTAACAATCTATAGGCAATGCAGAGAATGGATGAGTTTGTTTAAATACATCATGGGAATGCAAATAGCAAAATTTAAAGTCTTTGGATCTAGTTTTGTCAACAAATAAATTTTGAATATATTAATAGAGACAAAATGAACGACAATGCTAATAAGTAAAGGAAAAATAAAAGACAAATAAGACTATGATGTCTGACTTAGACGTAAGATTGGATATAAACAATAAGGAAAAAATAATATACATAAAAGTCAGTATAGCATTTAATCTTTGAAATAGCTCGTGAGGATTATAGTTGGGTGAAAGAATGTCAAGAACCTTGAGAATTCCTGGGCTCGGTAGCTCAGCCTGTGATCCCGCGCCTTGGGAGGCTGAGGTGAGTGGATTGCCTGAGCCCACAGGTTCAAGACCCGCCTGGGCAAACGAAACCTCATCTCTACAATAAATCCAAAAAAAAATTAGCCAGGTGTGGTAGTGCGCGCCTGTAGTTCCAGCTGAGGCAGAAGGATCGCTGGAGCCCGGCAGGTCCAGGCGGCAGCGACCAGGAGTGGCCACTGCACTCCAGTCTGGGCGACAGAGTGAGACTCCAACTCAAAAAAAAAAAAAAAAAGAACCTTGAGAATAACTTACAATATTCTTATGTTCCAAGATGAGTGTGACTGAGTTATTACTTGAGATAAGTGGTGATTGTGTCATTAATTATAATTCATTAAATGGCATATTTGTCCTATTCAGTCTTCTGCACGTCTGTAATATTTAAAAACATAAAAATATTTTTAGAATATTATTTTGTGGTGGTTTCTCTCACCCATGCCAGCTCTGATATGTCTCTCTTTCTTTCCTCTCTTCTTTCTCTAATAAACTTAGTTTTTTTTTAAAAAGAGAGAATATTATTTTGTTCAAAATACCCTTTTGCCTTAAAGAGTTGTGATTTACTAACATACCTCAAATAATAAGTCCAGCAGTAAGCAGTTTCAGGATGGGATAGTTTTATCTTAGTGATATAAGCATTTTGGGTCAGTCTTTCTGCCATTCTCTGGAATCTCCCCTTATGTTTGCTGACTCAGCGCCTAAAGGCACATACATACATACATACATACATATATCTGTTCAAAGTCTGAGAAAAGGGGCATGCAAGTAAAATAATATTCTTATGTGACTTTATTTCATTTTCTGAATGAGTTAGTAGAAGTTTATCACTACTTCTACATTTAACATTTAAAATAATTCAGTGGGACATTTGAGTCTAGCAGGGATTTTTTGTGGGACATTTTTTATTTTAAAAGTTGATTTACTAGGCACAGGGCTATTTCCGTTTTATCTTTTTGGTGTCTATGATTTTATTTTTGAAGGAATTTATTCATTTATCATGGGTGTTGAAATTGCTGCTATAATGTTCACCATAATCTCTTCTAATCCTTTTAATACTGGCAGAATCTGAAGGAATTATTCCTCTATTCATGGTTTTAGTAATTTATATTTTTTCCACTTGTGAAACTTAATAGAGCCAGAGGTTTTCAACTTTACTGATCTTTGCAAAGAGTCATTTTGGGCTTTGTTAACTTTCTCTAACATTTGTTTTCAATTTCATTGATTTCTGTTCTTTGTGATTTACTATCTTCCGCTTACTTTGAATTTACTTTTCTACCTTCTTAAGATGAAATTTTATTTAATTAATCTTAGACTTCTATTATTTTCAATACAGCAAACTAGTATTTTTTTCAATATTGACTTTCTATTTATATAATTTTGTTTGGTTCTTTTTTTAATACTTTCTGTTCCACTGCCGGGATTTATTATCCTCTCATTTGATACAAGCATATTTTTATCTCATTGAACTAGTTATACCAGCTATGCTAACATTCTTGGGTACTGATTAAACATCTGGGATACCTTGTAATTGTTCTATATTTATATATATTCATTGTCTTTTTTGTTTTTTGGAAAAAGTTCACCTTTTACTAGTTCTTTGTATGCTGCACACTTTGGGATCGTGTCCCGAATTTGTGACTCACAGAAATTGTCATGGAGCCTCTGAATCTTGTTATTTTACCTTACAAAATGTTTTTGTTATTTTGGTTGTCGTTGGTATTCAGTTTACTTTGCTAGTCCCAAACTGAAAACTGTCTTTTCAACAGCAGGTCAAATTTTAATACTGTTATTTTATTCTTAGCTCGGCTGCTCTTAATATGAGCTACGTATGCATGGTTTTAAAATAAGGCAGAGATTCGGATAGAGTTTATATTTTAAAATGTGGATCTACCCCTCTCTCTGCCTCTCTTCTCTCTTGGCTATCCTCCTGACGTTTTCGAAGGTGTGGTTGCCCTGAAGCCTGTTCTCTGGTTCTTTAGGCCAGGGACTGAATTTTCTATCAGAATTTGAGCTACCTTGGGCAATACTAATAGTGACTCACCTGCAGACTAAAAGGCTACAAATAGAGGCTCAAACAATGTTGATTCCTTCTTCTCTGTGTCTATTTCCCTGTTCTATTTACACACCGGTAACTTCCAGGAGTTCCTTCTGGTGTTTTGTCTGGAGTTAATAGTTGCTATCTGCATGAGGGCCAGTGGAGTAGGAGTTTAATTGGCAATACCATAAATAGAACTCATGGCTATTTGTAATAAAGTAAGAAGCTCTAGTAGACTTTACTTGCAGTCCAGCAGAATTTTGTCACATGTCCTTCTTTTCTCCAACTATGTAACATTCTTAGGGTTGAGGGAGGAACATGGCTTCCTTAAGCATTGTTTTTTCTGTAAAATATTAAGGATGGCTTTAAAAGGAGTGAGGGAAAAACTACTGTTGGTCAAACAGTCAATGCCCTCTAGGAGTTGTTCCTCAAAGATACAGGAGTTTGTTTTCTTATTCTTTTTCATTAATGAAAAAATGGTACTTTGAATCAGAGCGTGGATGAATTACTTCAGAAAGTCATTAAACAAACAGATAAGTAACTACTAAATTAAATTCTCATGAGATTCTCCTTAACGATCCCCAGAATTGCCAGAAAATCAGACAATTAATTTTTGCCACTCAACTTAAATACTTTATCATGTTCAACTAGGTGAAGTTGACTTCACACAGGAACTTGTCATTTTCACTTTATAGATGTGATAAAGAATAGGGCTTTTATAGATGGTCACATAAAAAATGAGAACACGGTGTAAAGAAAAATACATTTTATGCCCAAGAGTCTTCAGAAATAACAAAATATGCAAGATAAAACTTGTACCCTTTAAAGTGCTTACAATTCTTCAGTAAAGAAAAAAAAATCTTAAAATAAAGCTGA